>NC_057389.1:26800645-27038145 GCF_019320065.1 Cervus canadensis | reverse complement strand
TGTCTGGCTTTAGTTTGGAGTTAAGTCCCTTTTCATAATGAAAAACATTTACATCAGTGGGTATCTTTTTGGATATCTGTGTTTCTTTAATTTGTTGGACATTCTTGTATCTTGACCAAAGAGGAATATTCATGCAGGCAGAATTGAATTTACTAATATGCATTTCACTTGTTAATTAAAGGTAATTTTCAAGGCATTGGGGTAACATTATCAGTGTTTTTAGTGAATCTACCAGTTTATTATTGGTATTTCATTTTATGAACACAGGATTCCTCATGTGGACATATTCTTAATATCTCTTGTTTTTATATTGGGCCTGTAATTTTTTTTAAACATCAGAAAATGTAGAAACTTCATATATTATCTACCATGTATTAACATCTCTCTTCCTTACTTTTTAATTAGTACTTTAGCTTCCATCTAGCAAAATTATATACCATCTTGTATTTTAGTTACAATTTTGTAGAACTCTATTTTGTCATGTGTTTGTAACTGAATTAAAAGCTTCTGAGGGAAGACAACATTGCTGCTTTTTTTTTTAATCTAGTGGGTTACTTATTGAGCATAGTTTGCATACAGTGCTTCCTCAATGAATGTTTGACTGGTAATAGAGTGGACTTTTTGTAATTAACTTCCTTCAAATAGATGTCAGTTCATTATTTCAACCTAATGAAAAGTTTGGTTTTCTTCTATGTACTGACTCTGAAAGCTTCCCAGGTGACAGTAGTGGTAAAAAGCCCTGCCTGTCAATGCAAGAGATGCAAGAGACATAGGTGCGATCCCTGGACCTGGATGATCACCTGGAAGAGGGCAACCCACTCCAGTATTCTTGCCTGGTGAATCCCATGGACAGAGAAGCCTAGCAGGCTACAGTCCATAGCGTTGCAGAGTTGGACACAACTGAAGTGACTTAACATACAATCACACACAGGCTTTGAAACTAACAACTTTGAATGATTTTTCAGGTCAGCTTTTTAGATTCTTCATTACAAAATTAAACTTATTTCTGTTCTACAAAGTAGCTTCATTTGTTGCTAAGTATTCTGTTGATTTGGAGAAGGAAATGGCAACCCACTCCAGTGTTCTTGCCTGGAGAATCCCAGGGACGGAGCAGCCTGGTGGGCTGCCGTCTATGGGGTCACACAGAGTCGGACACGACTGAAGTGACTTAGCAGCAGCAGCAGCAGCATTCTGTTGATTCTTCGGGGAAAGTGTTTGTTTAAAAAAAATAAGTATTTCTTTTTTTTTCTAAGCAATGTGATATTTCTGACTTCTTCCTAATGAGAAAAATCAACACTGATAATTCTGTATGTAGTTTGAATATTGTTAATGACTTTCATTGTATTTTATAGGCATGAACATCTCTGATTCATTTCTATGTCAGAATCTTTTAAAGGATTTAGCTTCAAAATTGATGTTCTATTGTAGTCAGAAGAAGACAATGGATTGAATATCTTTCTGATTAATATTCTGACTAATATGATTAATTTCTTAGCTGTACTGTGCTTAGTCATTCAGTTACATCCAACGCTTTGCGACCCCATGACAGTAGCCTGCAAGGCTCCTCTATCCATGGGGATTCTCCAAGCAAGAATACTGGAGTGGGTTGCCATGCCCTTCTTCAGGATTTCTTCCCAACCCAGGGATTGAACTCAGGTCTCCTGCCTTGCAGGTAGATTCTTTACCATCTGAGCCACAGGAAACCCAATTTCTTAGTTGTACAACCTTATTTTTTTGCTGCCTGCTACAGGTATTGGCTGCCAGATACTGCCATTACACAGTGTAGAAGCACAGACTCCAAAATCTTTATATCTTAATAACAAATGACTCTAATCTAGGTTAACTTCATTGCTTACTTTATTCAAATGTAGAGGTCCAAACATAGGAAGTCAACAGAGTGGTACTAGAATTCTGAAGCTGCCAAAGTTCCGTTTCAAAAAGTCAGTAGATATATACTCTAAACTCACTGTTGAGCAATTCAGTGGGCATAATTCAGCTCAGAGCCTCTTCACTCAGGAGCAAGAGCTGGCAGAATCTCTCTGAATACAATGATCCTGATATCCTCCCCATATTATGTCTTCTTTCTTTTTCCTCCAGTTGGGGAATGAGATGATTGACAGTGAGATCCTTGGAGCCTGATCATAACTGCTTTCAGTGCTCCTAGACCTTTAAACAATTGATAGATATTCGTAGGTATAGACTCGAGGCATTTATTTTAGGAGAGTAGATAGCATAAGCAAAAGTGCGGTTGCAAGGGTGGATACAGAATTCCTACTCACCTTTAGGTCTTAGACCTCCTTTACTCCAGAAAGCTTCCCATGACTCTGTCAGTCTGGGTGTGTCTAATCAGGGTTCCCTAGTTAACTCTTCTACCTCTTTGTGGCTCTTACCATGATGTTTTGTAACATGTGTTTATTTGACTCTCTCTTCATGAGATTATAAATGTTCTGAGGTCAGGGGATATGTCTATTTTACTCACAGATTTATTCCCAACACCTATCATGCTACCAGTTGTCAGGCAGGATCTAAATAAATGCTTGTGCTTGACTTGCCATGTTTCAACAGTCACTCTATTTGTAAGAGGCCAACTTGGACCTTTTTAATACAGTGACATTAGGAAAGGTCAGATTTCTTAGGTAAAGATTCTCTATTCCAAGAGTGTGGGGACAAAAGAATTAGTTTCCGAATTAGTAGAGGTTATACACCAATAGCCTTAAATAAAGCTGGACTAAGGCTGTTTTGTTTGGAACATTGGTGTGTTTTCCCCCACCATTTATCAGTTCCTCAGTTCTCCAGCACCAACTGGGTATCCAGCAATTCAATTCAGTTCTGACACTGTCTGCCTGGAGTTAGTGTCAGTTTCCATAGGTTAAAGACTTCAGTCCCACAAGACTGCCCTGACTTCAGATGCCAGTCGCAAGTTCTGAGTCACCCATACTTCTGACGTGCAATAAATTGGAGGTTCCCATTGATTATCTTCTCAGGATTGATAATTTGTTAGAATGGCTTACAGAACTGAGGAAAATACTTTATTTTTATTTACTGGTTCAGTAAAAAGGATACAGCTGAGGAATGACCAAATGGAAGAAATGCATAGGGCAAGATTTGGAAGGTTAGAGTGCAGGTCTTCTGTGCATTGACTGGGTGAGCTGCTCCCCAGTATTTTGAGTTGTTCACCAGCCCAGTGGCATTCCCCCCACCCCATTTCTTTGTTCCAAGGGTTTTATAGAGCTCATTCTCCAGCTCCACACTTCTCTCTGGAGGTAGGGTGGGATTGAGGTTGAAAGTGCCAACCCTTTAATCTTTTGGCCTTCCTGATGACCAGCCATATCCTGAGGCTAGTGACCCACCCTAAGTCAGCTTATTACCATAAACACCGCTGGGGTTTATGACTACTGAAAAATGACTACTGGGAAAACCATAGCTTTGA
Source organism: Cervus canadensis (assembly GCF_019320065.1). Taxonomy (NCBI): domain Eukaryota; kingdom Metazoa; phylum Chordata; class Mammalia; order Artiodactyla; family Cervidae; genus Cervus; species Cervus canadensis. The sequence goes on along the minus strand of NC_057389.1, from coordinate 27,034,715 downwards.
CTATTTGGATCTTCGTTGACAAAGTGATGTCTGCTTTTTAATATGCTGTCTAGATTTGTCATAACTTTCTTCCAAGAAGCAAGTGTTTTTTTAATTTCAGGGCTACATCTTTATGGGGTCACTTGTAGTTTCCCATTTGCCATCGTCCCCACTCTTCATGCAATGAATGTGCATGGGCTTACACCTGACCTGCAGAGCTCTTGCAGACATTAATAATCACACTTTTAGTAAAATGTACGAGTCTTGGTTTAAAATTTAGGAATACAAATATTCATTCAATTTGAAAATGCATCACCTAGGGGGACTCAGAATGGAATCTTTTCTTTTATCTTGAAACCTCTTTTCACTACAATTATCCAAAATATGTTCAGAGATGTGGTTGAAAATGTCTTAGACTCAGCAGTTATGGCAAAGAAGATAGGTATGTAATTATCCAATTAAGTAGGTAAGTCATGATGTCCTATTTATATTAATAACTTAGTATTAATTGAAGCATGTGACATTCTCATCTTTATAGCTTAAAAATTGTTAAATATTGGCAATTTCATGTGGTTCCTAAACATTTTTGTATGGCTGAATTAGGTAGTATCACCAGTTGAGGTTATGTCGTAGGGATTTTTTTGGGGGGAGTTAACTCTCATTTGTACCCCAGTCTTATCATTCATCCTCTTGTTTGCCATTAGAAAATAGGCCAATAAATGAGTATAGTTGTAAGTAAATGGTGGATTTGTGAGTGGGAGAAAAGTACAGTACAAGTCTTGTCTTGTTTCCATACAAGTGCTTTTAGTTACATTTCAGATGAGCAGCACATTTTTCAAGTAGAAAAGACTGTTGTGTGATCAGACCACCCAAAATGGCTGTTCTCTTGCTTTGTACATCCCCTGCTCAAATAGGGCCTGCTTCACTTGACTGACCTTCTTACATACTTGCCCCCAGCCCCAGGTAGTGACTGTTTTTATCAAAGGGATGGTGAGGGGGTATGCTCCTCTGCTACTTTCCCTGAGGAGTTCGTCTGATGTCAGTTTCCCCTAGATATACCCATTGAATGCAGAGTTCCAAAGAATAGCAAGGAGAGATAAGAAAGCCTTCCTCAGTGACCAATGCAAACAAATAAAAGAAAACAATAGAATGGGAAAGACTAGAGATCTCTTTAAGAAAATTAGAGATACCAAGCAAGGAAACATTTCATACAAAGGTGGGCACAATAAAGTACAGAAATGGTATGGACCTAACAGAAGCAGAAGATATTAAGAAGAGGTGCCAAGAATACACAGAAGAACTACACACAAAAGATCTTCATGACCCAGATAATCATGATGGTGTGATCACTCACCTAGAGCCAGACATCCTGGAATGTGAAGTCAAGTGGGCCTTAGGCAGCACCACTACAAACAAAGCTAGTGGAGGTGATGGAATTCCAGTTGAGCTATTTCAAATCCTAAAAGATGATGCTGTGAAAGTGCTGCAGTCAATATGCCAGCAAATTTGGAAAACTCAGCAGTGGCCACAGGACTGGAAAAGGTCAGTTTTCATTCCAATTCCAAAGAAAGGCAGTGCTAAAGAATGTTCAAACTATTGCACAATCGCACTCATCTCACATGCTAGCAAAGTAATGCTCAAAATTCTCCAAGGTAAGCTTCAACAAGTTCACGTGAACCTTGAACTTCCAGACGTTCAAGCTGGATTTTGAGAAGGCAGAGGAACCAGACATCAAATTGCCGACATCCGCTGGATCATAGAAAAAGTAAGAGATTTCCAGAAAAATACTTCTGCTTTATTGACTACACCAAAACCTTTGACTGTGTGGATCACAAAAGATTGTGGAAAATTCTTAAAGAGATTGGAATAGCAGACCACCTTACCTGTCTCCTGAGATATCTGTATGCAGGTCAGGAAGCAACAGTGAGGACCTGACATGAAACAACAGACTGGTTTCAAATAGGGAAAGGAGTACATCAAGGCTGTATATTGTCACCCTCCTTATTTAACTTCTATGCAGAGTTCAGTTCAGTCGGTCAGTCATGTCCGACTCTGCGACCCCATGAACCACAGCATGCCAGGCCTCCCTATCCATCACCAACTGCCGGGAGTTTGCCCAAACCCATGTCCTTTGAGTCAGTGATGCCATCCAACTGTCTCATCCTCTGTCAGCTCCTTCTCCTCCTGCCCTCAATCTTTCCTAGCATTAGGGTCTTTTCAAATGAGTCAGATCTTTGCATCAGGTGGCCAAAGTATTGGAGCTTCAGCTTCAACATTAGTCCTTCCAGTAAACACCCAGGACTGATCTCCTTTAGGATGCACTGGTTGGATCTCCTTGCAGTCCAAGGGACTCAACAGTCTTCTCCAACACCACAGTTCAAAAGCATCAATTCTTCGGTGCTCAGCTTTCTTTATAGTCCAACTCTCACATCCATACATGACCACTGAAAAAACCATAGCCTTTACTAGGTGGACCTTTGTAGGGAAAGTAATGTCTCTCCTTTATAATATGCTGTCTAGGTTAGTCATAACTTTGCTTCCAAGGAGTAAGCGTCTTTTAATTTCATGGCTGCAGTCACCATCTGCAGTGATTTTGGAGCCCCAAAAAATAAAGTCAGTCACTGTTTCCACTGTTTCCCCATCTATTTTCCATGAAGTGATGGGACCAAATGCCATGATCTTAGTTTTTTGAATGTTGAGTTTAAGCCAACCTTTTCACTCTCTTCCTTAATGGATGGTATTTCAAATAGGAGTCTCTTCATTCTTTCTAAAATTTAAATATGAGCAAGGTGTCAAAATTTTGAGACCTAAGGGGTCATAATTGCTAAATTTTTAGTGAGAAAGTACTGTTGCTTAAGATAATATATTTCACAAAATGTCTTATCTCTTCATTTTTGTTGTGTCATTCTCTTATGTACTCTGCCATTAGAACTGAAGTATTCTTGTAAACATTTAGAAAGTTTCCACAATATTAAGTATACTCTCGTTCTTTCTCCCAAGGTTACTGGTAATCAGAGTATCCATGTGATGAATATAAAGAAAGTCATAGTCTTGGAACTTTGAGTCCAATTTTATGGGTGTTTTGGACCTAGGTCTTAGATTATACATGGGGGAATTTATTCAGGCCATTTTATTGTTTTTTAATACTCCATTGGATAAGAGAAAGGAAAGTAGAGGAAGTAGAATTTTAACAAATCACTGAAACTAATGATTATTAATGGTGTTTGCAAAAGATAAGCACAGGAAATGAGCAGTAATATGATAATCTGGAATGCTGGCAGCTGGCATTCCAGACTCATAAGGGATAATTGAGAATAGTCTATAGTCATGGCAAAGATGCCTTAGATTTTAGACTTGTTTTATAGTTCTAGTGCTTTATTCCTAAAGCATCAGATTGTTTATTTAATGTCTTCCTTGAAAGTCAGCTGTATATTGCAAATTTTTGTTCAAGATTATACCAACAGTCTTAATTAAATTTTACTCTTACTTAGGGTAACCAGCCGTCTTAGTTTGCCTGGGGTTGTTGAGAGGTTTTCTAGGATGTGAGACTTTCAGTGTTAAAACTGGGAAAATCTCAGGGAATCTTGGACAGATTGTCACCTTCCTTCATTTCAAAATTAACTGAGTGGAGAAAATCCCGATATGATTAGATAGTTATTTAATAACCCTGTAAATTCTTTACCCTTAAAGTTTAGAAAATTTTAATTTGAAAATGTTATTTCAGGAAAGCATTTCTTCTATAGAAGGTTAATTTTGTTTTCATTGCTTTGGCATTTTAAATGTAAATGATTTCTTGGTCATTTTTCAAAAAGACCTTAATATACCCTTTGGTCAAGAAGATAGCAACAACCAGCAAGATGATATGCTATTAATAATGAAAATGGTAGAAATAAACTAATTAAAAATACTCAGTGTGGGAATTCTGATAAGATAAGCATGGATAATCAGTGCTTTTATTTTATTATTATTATTTTTAATCAGTGCTTTTAAAAAAGTACTAAACAAATAAGAAAATAGTCCTCTTCTTTTCTGAAATTATTGTGTGATGTTTGTTTTAAAAGTAAATAGCCCAGTGACTGTTGCATAAACCTTTCTTTCCTTTTTATCTAGTAGTTATATATAGTCCTGTCCTTGAATGTTTGTAGTATGATAGAATTTTAAAAACTTTATCGCCACACTTTTGGTTTACAATTTATATATTTTTCTTTTCCTCTTTTTCTTTTTTTTTAAAGGAAGGTCAAACAAAATAGTGTGATCAGGCATCTAATTACAGACTATTAACAGCATGGGCTGTGTGCTAATCTTTATTCTGAACTCACTTTAGGTATCAGCCTACTTTTCTCAACAAGGGGGCACTTAAGTTAATTGCTTCATTAGAAACATGCATTTAGCCTTTTCTGATCTGTAAGTACAACTCCTTGGCTTAGCTGCAGAAGTTTGAACACCTGCAGCCCAAGCAGCCTGAAAGGAAGCCATAACTTACTATAAAGGAAAATGAAAGAAGCTCAAGTTCAAAATGGTGTTATCAATGATACAGTGTAGTCCCTAACTTGAGCTGACCTAAGAGACTTGGCTTCTGCTTGGCTTCTTATCAGCATCCAAAAGGGCATACAAAATTCTTTGTAAACTAATTTAAAAAGCGTCTTGTTTATTCAGAAGCAACTGTGAATGGTATTTGTTCAGAGTCTAGATCACATCAATTGCATACCAGCCAACAACTTATTTCTCTTCTAAGAGAGAAGCCAAGTATCAAAGATACAAAGTACTAAAGATAAGCTTCTCAATTCTCAACTGTTCTGAGCTCTCAATAAAGCTACTGATGTACAAATTGGGGTGGGACCCAACTGTTTCCACCTGCAAGCTTGTCTTAGATCCTTGGCTCTGGCTGGGAGAGGTGCTGATACCAGTCTGACCTTTAGTGCCCTTAGAAAACAAAACACAGGCTTTCTTATGGCCCTGATCAATCAGTCTTTCCAAAGAGGATTCCACCCCCTTTCTTCAAGTACTAGTCTTGGGGCAAAAAACCCCATGGCTATTTCCGTTAACAGTGCTGGTGAAAGCAAAGAGATCCTTGATTTGCTCTTACTGAATCTTAAAAGACATTCCAAGTCATCTTTTTTTCTGTTTCTGTGGTTGAGTCTTAGAAATTTTGTATTTTATATTTAATGAGATGGTGACCTCAGTAAGTAACTGAATGAAGTGCTTTCAAAATTGGTTCAAATAGTATATTATAAGGAAATTAAGGCTCAGTTGATATAAGGAAAACATTTATAAGGCTATTGAGCCATAAAATACTTATAGGATACTGAGTTGTCAAATTTGGACTTTTAATATATCAAGTCCTTAAGTGTGGTAACGTCCAAAATTTCAAATATGAGTTTACTAGAGTAAATTAGAGTAAATATGAGTTTACTCGAATCTTTAAAATAAAATCATTTATTTTGCTTTCATTTAGTTTATTTAGTTTAGGCATTCGGTTTATTTTCTGTGGTGAGTATCTAGAGTTAATCAGAAAATTGGAAAATGTCTCAAACATAAATAATTCAAAGATCTCAAAACTAATATGACCCCTGAAAGTCTTTTTAACATTATTGAGATTAAAGCCTTTTAAGTTATTGTGGAAAGTAGGATTTACTGATAGGCATCTGGAATATTGAATTTTAAGTTATTTTTTTCTATGATTAGATATGTGTTACTTGTTTCAAACCAGCTAAGAAATCGCAGTGATACCAATTGCTGTTTTAGGATATTTCTGAGTTGCAGTAATGGTAACAATAGCCAGAGTTCTTCAGGCACATTTTAAGAAGAAATGGTCTATATAAGTGTGTGTGTGTATCTTTGTGTGTGTATATACATTCTGTAGAGGCAAAAAAAAAAAAAATGGCCTATATCAGTAGTCTGTATTACCTTCTGCCCTCCCAGGATTGTGGGATTTGGGTCCATTAGAATTACGTAAGCTTCTAAGTCTTTTTCAATGATTGGCATAGAAAAGCAGTAACACATTTTCCAGTCATTTTCAAATTTGGGAATTACAGAGCATGTGGGGTAATTTACTGCATGTTTAGTATATTCACTTATTGATTTAAAAGAAAATATTTACAAGTGGATGAAGCATTTCAGAATTAAGTACCTCTAGGCCAAGAAGACCTCAATGTAGGAAAAATTGACTAAATGAAATATTTAAACATAATTATATTTTTTTCAGTGATTATGTTGTAGTCAAACCTACAAATTTACATATTTAAAATATGTTAACATACTTAATTGATGTGACTGCAAGTATGGTTATCTTATAACTGTTTTTTCACTGGGAAGAAGAATAATTTCTGAGTAAACTTTAGGTAGATATTATTGCTAATTCATCAAGTTAGAGGTATATTACACTCTTAATTTTAGATTTTTTTTTCTTTCATTCTGGCCATTTCTCTGCTTCCTTGTACTTTTTATTTAAGATAGTATAGCTCTAGCAGTCTATAATTAAGCATGCCTCTCAACTCCCTAGCAGATAGAGAAATCAGCTTAGTTTTGGGAAGAGCTGACAGAATGAGTTGTTTTTATTTTCATATTCACTTGTTGAGAGAAATATGATGCTCTATTTATGAGAACATAATAGTTTTAAATTGAGAAAGCAAATTAAAATAGCTTAACAGTTTGGCTTTGATGAAAACTTACCAGTTACTAATGAAATAGCAATTAATAATTTACCTTTGGAATATCATATTATTTAAATTGGTCATAATAATTTGAGACAATTTTATACTCTTCCCCCAAATAAAAGATTGGAGAGTATTCTTTTACCTTTTTTAGGATCATCTGGTAAGAGATTCATGCTATGTGATTAAAGAATAATTCTCTCTAGTTTTTCATGTTTGAAGTGTGTACATTGTTCCTGGTTTGAACTTTCTATGTTTTTTTCTTGGCATATTTGTAACTTTTATGGTATTTCTTTAGTTTTGTTTGTCAGCTTCTATAGCTTGTTGTGCCGTGCCGTGCTTCATTGAGCAGTCATGTCCAACTCTTTGTGACCCCATGGACACATGGGGATCCTCTTCAGTGCCTCTGTTCATGGGGATTCTCCAGGCAGGAATACTGGAGTGGATTGCCATTTCCTGGATCCATGATCCAGGGGATCTTCCCAACCTAGGGATTGAACCCAGGTCTCCCACATTGCAGGTGAATTTTTTACTGCCTGAGCCACTAGGGAAGCCCAAGAATAGTAGTAGCCTATCTTTTCTCCAGGGGATCTTTCCAATGTAGGGATTGAACCAGGGTCTTCTGCATTGCAGGTGGATTCTTTACCAGCTGAGCTACCAGGAAAGCCCTTCTATAGCTTAAGGTTTTGCAAAGGACTCTCTTGGTACCCTTATGACTTAAATGGTGGTACGAGCAATGCACCCACCTAATAATAGCAATTGATGTCCGAGAAGCTTGTTTCTAATAGCAAGCCACAGAAGTCCAATGCTTCAGCTTGTTCTACTCAACGCTTCACATAAATGATTTTAATACTTAGAGGTTTATCGAACTTTTAAATGGCAAAGCCATAGAGAGATTATGAATGTGTTGAATCACAGTAACAGAATCACTATTCAGTGTAACCTTGACAAGCCAAATATATAATATGAAATTGCACACCTGCAAAGAACAAACAAAACAAAAATTGAATTTTGTACACATATTCAGTCACATGATTTATGACTAAGGTAACCTAGCATTGCAGAAAGACAGGACAGTCTTTAATACATAGTACTGGGTCAATTAGATATCCACATGGAAAAAATCTAGTTTGATCTCTTCTTGACAATTGATGTACAAAATTCAGTTCCAGATGAATTGTGGATCTAAATATGAAACATACAGTTATAAAACTTATAGATAAACATAGGAGAACATCCATATGGTCCATATAGTCAAAGCTATGGTCTTTCCAGTAGTCATATACAATGTAAGAGTTGGACTGTACAGAAGGCTGAATGCCAAAGAATTGATGCTTTCGAATTGTGGTGCTGGAGAAGACTCTTCAGAGTCCCTTGGACTCCAAGGAGATCAAACCAATCAATTGTAAAGGAAATCAAACCTGAATATTCATTGTAAGGATTTATGCTGAAGCTGAAGCTCCAATACTTTGGCCACCTGATGTAAAGAACTGACTCGTTAGAAAAGACACTGATGCTGGGAAAGATTGAAGGCAAAAGAAGAGGGTGGCGGAGGATTTCAGTAAGAACGTCAGTATGAAAAATACAACTTAATAAAAGCATTGGCAAGATTTAACAGATACTCCTCAAAGCAGGATGTTCAAAGTGCAATCAAGATATGAAGAGAATTCAACATCTTTAGTAATTATGGAAATGTGAATAAACCACAATGTAGTATTACATACCCACCAAAATGGCTAAAATTATAAAGATGGGAAATGTTTCTAAGAATATGGAGTGATCAGAACTCTCATATACCAAGTGTGTAAATTGGTACAAACCTTTTAGACAATTTTTGGCTGTATGGTACTAAAACTGAGCATGTGCTTACCCTCTAACTCACAAATTACATGCATAAACTCATAGATACATACCCAACAGAAAAACTTAGATATTTGCTAGCAGGTCTGTGGCAGCACTATTTGTGATAGTCAAAACCTGGAATGTACTCAAATGCCTGTCACTATTGGATAAGTGGATAAATAATTGTACCATATTATTGAATATTGTACAATTGTGAGCATGATCTACAACTCTTAAGAAACCATATGGATGCATTTCTTAAACATAATGCTGAACAAAAGAACCCAGACACAAATAAAATGCTGTATTACATTTATGTGAAAGTGCAAAAATAAAACTCAAATCTCAGTTAAGAAAGTGGTTTTGGGGGACATAGTGACTGGAAGGGGGCTGTTGTAAGAATGAGTTCTGGGATCATCATGTGCTGCTTCTTGACCTAGGTACTGCTTATATGGATTTGTTCAGTTGAAAATCTTCCAAGTTGGATTTTAGATATATGTACTTCTGCCTTGATATAAATACTTCAATATTAAGTTTTTAAAATGTTGACAATAGTAATTTTTATTCAGCTATATGACTTGCACAAATCATTTGTCATTTATGAGTCTCTGCTTTTCTTATTGGTTACAATTGTGAATTGATATTGAATAGAACTGTGATTTACTGAGTTTATGGTTGGCTATTAAACAACTTTTTGTTTTATGTATTTCCTTAGTGCTTTATATAACTCAAGAGACTAATACAGAAAAGTCACTATTTGATAGTCACAGTTTCTCACAAAAATATTTATTTTTTTCTTTTATGACAGGTGATCAGAAATGGAAAGAAAAGTAAGCAGAATCTGTCTTGCTTCTGAACCTGATATAATTCATTTTCTACAAGTTGCTTGGGAGAAAACACTAGAATCTGGTTTTGTTATTACACTTACTGATGGGCAGTCAGCATGGACTGGGACAGGTAATATTAAAAGTGAATTTTTTAAAGAAAAATTAATGTAATTGCTATATTTCAGTCCTCAGTGATACTTCAAATTAAATATTTAATTGATATTGGTTAAAATTAACATTTACTTGTTATTGCTGTCCAATTTACACATAGATTTGTAATTTTAATGCTGTTTTCTATAAGTGACATTAATAGAAATGAGGAAAAATACCCTTTTGAGTCATAGTACTTGATCAGAGTTTTAAAAATTATCTCTTTATATAAAACATATAAAATAGTATTTTTTATATGTATCGTTTCTTAGCACCCCAGGGAAATGCTGAAAGGAACAGGAAGGTGAATTAGGTAGGCCAAAGCTTGGGAAAGTGGAGTGGTGTTTGTTTTCTTTTTATTTCATATTTTGTTTGAATTATTTTCCAGTGAACATACACTACATTTGTAACAAAATGAAACAGAACTGTTTAATAATAGCTTAAAATTTTGTAAACCAAGGTTCAAACCCATATGTGGGTTTTTGGCTATTATTTTTTGAAATAGACTTTTGATTTTTTGTCTTTGGTAATAACTGGATTAAAGATTTACTGATCTTGGCCCCGCCCATTAAAGCAAGACCCAGTCTTCCCCACAGTCAGTCTCTCCCTTCAGGAAGATTCCATAAGACTCTTATCCTTATCTCTCAGAGGAGGGACAGACAGAATGGAAGCCACAATCACAGAAAACTAATCAAACTGATCACATGGACCACAGCCTTGGCTAACTCATTGAAACTATGAGCCATGCCGTTTAGGGCCATCCAAGATGGACAGGTGATGGTGGACAGTTCTGACAAAACGTGGTCCTTTGGAGAGGGGCATGGCAAACCACTTCAGCATTCTTGCTTTAAGAATCCCATGAACAGTACGAAAAGGCAAAAAGATATGACACCAAAAGATGAACTCCCCAGGTCCAGTAGGTGCCCAATATGGTACTGGAGAGGAATGGAGAAATAAATCCAGAAAGAAAAAATAAATGGCGCCAAAGCAAAAACACCACCCATTTGTGGATGCAACTGGTGATGGAAGTAACATACGATGCTGTATAGAACAATATTGCGTAGGAACCTGGAATGTTAGGTCCAAGAAAGTAAATTAGACATGGTCAAACAGGAAATGGCAAGAGTGAACATTTTAGGAATCAGTGACATAAAATTGAATGGGTGAATTTAACTCAGGTGACCATTATACCTACTACTGTGGGCAAGAATCCCTTAGAAGAAATGGAGTAGCCCTCATAGTCAATAAGAGTCTGAAATGCAGTACTTGGGTGCAATCTCAAAAATGAAAGAATGATCTCTGTTTGTTTCCAAGGCAAACCATTCAATATCACAGTAATCCAAGCCTATTCTCAAACAGTAAAGCTGAAGAAACTGAAGTTGAACAGTTCTATGAAGAACCTATAAGACCTTCTAGAACTAACACCCGAAAAAGATACCCTTTTCTTTTTTTTTTTTTTGATACCCTTTTCTTTATAGGGGACTGGAATGCAAAAGTAGGATGTCAAGAGATACCTGGAGTAACAGGCAAAGTTGGCCTTGGAGTACAAAATGAAACAGGACAAAGGCTAACAGAGTTTTACCAAGAGAATACACTTGTCATAGCAAACACCCTCTTCCAGCAACACAAGAGAAGACTCTACACATGGACATCACCAGATGGTCAATACCAAAATCAGATTGATTACATTCTTTGCAGCCAAAGATGGAGAAGCTCTATACAGTCAGCAAAAACAAGACTGGGAGCTGACTGTGCCTCAGATCATGAACTCCTTATTGCCAAATTTAGACTTAAATTGAAGAAAGTGGGGAAAACCATTAGACCATTCAGGTATGACCTAAATCAAATCCCTTTCAACTGTACAGTGGAAGTGACAAATAGATTCAAGGGATTAGATCTGATAGAGAACCTGAAGAAATATGGATGGAGGTTCATGACATTGTACAAGAGGCAGTGATTGAGACTATCCCCAAGAAGAAGAAATGCAAAAAGGCAAAATGGTTGTCTGAGGAGGCCTTACAAATAGCTGTGAAAAGAAGAGAAGTGAAAGCCAAAGGAGAAAGGAAAGATATACCCATTTGAATGGAGAATTCCAAAGAAAAGCAAGGAGAGATAAGAAAGCCTTCCTCAGTGATCAGTGCAAAGAAATACAGGAAGACAACAGAATGGGAAAGACTAGCGATCTCTTCAAGAAAATTAGAGATACCAAGGGAACATTTCGTGCAAAGATGGGCACAATAAAGGACAGAAATGGTATGGACCTAACAGAAGCAGAAGATATTAAGAAGAGGTGGCAAGAATACAAAGAACTATACATAAAAGATCTTCATGACCCAGATAATCACAATGGTGTGATCTCTCACCTAGAGCCAGCCATCCTAGAATGTGAAGTCAAGTGGGCCTTAGGAAGCATTACTATGAACAAAGCTAGTGGAGGTGATGGAATTCCAGTTGAGCTATTTCAAATCCTAAAAGATGATGCTGTGAAAGTGCTGCACTCAATATGCCAGCAAATTTGGAAAACGCAGCAGTGGTCACAGGACTGGAAAAGGTCAGTTTTCATTCCAATTCCAAAGTAAGACAATGCCAAAGTATGTTCAAACTACTTCTCAATTGCACTCATCTCACATGCTAGCAAAGTAATGCTGAAAATTCTCCAGTCCAGCCTTCAACAATACATGAACCGTGAACTTCCAGGTAGTCAAGCTGGATTTTGAGAAGGCAGAGGAGCCACAGATCAAATTGCCAACATCAGAATCAGAAAAGCAAGAGATTTCCACAAAAACATGTACTTCTACTTTATTGACCACACCAAAGCCTTTGACTGTGTGGATCACAACAAACTGGAAAATTCTTTAAGAGATGGGAATAGCAGACTACCCTATCTGCTTCCTGAAAAATTTGTGTGCAGGTCAAGAAGCAACAGTTAGAACTGGACATGGCACAACAGACTGGTTCCAAATTGGGTAAGGTTATGTCAAGGCTGTATATTATCACTGTGCTTATTTAACTTATATGCAGAGTACATCATGCGAACTGCTGGGCTGGATGAAGCACAAGCTGGAATCAAGGTTGCCGGTAGAAATATCAATAACCTCAGATATGCAAATGACACCACCCTTATAGCAGAAAGCGAAGAAGAACTAAAGAGCCTCTTGATGAAAGTAAAAGAAGAGAGTGAAAAAGTAGGCTTAAAACTCAACATTCAGAAAAGTAAGATCAAGGCATCTGGTCCCATCACTTCATGACAAATATTGTTAAGATTTTTGGCTTCCTGTACTGAACAAGCTTTCAAACAGAAAATTTTACAGTGCACTGGAAGATGGACATTTGTTTTCGATGATGTTGAAGTTTTCAGTTTCACAGATGTTTAATACCCTTTATTATTCACTTTTATTTTCTTGAGTGAATTTTAATTATAAAATGTGTAACTAAGTAGCATAACATTGTTTCCATGTTTAGTTAAAGCTTATACGTAAATGTAATTTGGCTTGGCACTTTACAGATAGACAATAAGATGATTAAGAACATTGAAACAATTAAATAATTGAAACATGAAAATGAATTTCCTTCCTATACCTCATCCTGTTTTTTGTACAACTTTTTGATTTCTGAAACCTTCAATTTGAGTAATTTTTTTTTTCTCTTTTCATTTGAGTGAAATTAAAAGGATGTGGGGTTCCTTTTAATCTCCCACACACTAAACTCCGTGATTTCTTTTCCATTAGCAATGTTTTATCTAATGAATGTTTTGGGGTCTAATTATCATGTGGTCTATCATCACTTCAACATTATGGAAGGTACATCACAGGGTTAAATCACAAAGTGGGTTAATGATCGATGACTGTTATTTGACTTTCATAAGAATTAGTCAGCATTAAGAAGCTTATACCACTCATCTTGGAGTAAAATTCACTGAAGAATAAATTTTATCAATGCCTTTATTATCAAATAATTATATCTGCTTATATTTGTTCTAAACACTGATCTATTTGGTGACCTATATGGAAATTATGTGACAGAGCTCAGTAGAAAAAGGATTTTTAATGAATGAGGAGTAGTAAAGTGGGTCCATGATGTGATGACTTATTAAGTCTGTGGATCGTCTCAGCTCTGACACAAACTTACAAACAGTCTTTCGGTTCATTCTACGTCAGAATCCAAAGTAAAGAACCTTCTTTCCTTACTTTCATCTTCACCTACCCACAAATATTGTCAAAGTGATTCTTTCTTTTATCCTACCTGCCTGAAAACAATTTCTTATTTTTTGTTGGCCTGCTCACTTTTTATGCCATATTACGTCGTTCATCTGTATCCTTACTGAATTTTATTATTTCCATGGCTTTTATCCCCAGTCGCTGAAGTTTTTAAAAGGAGCATTGAGTGCTTACAGCTGTGCTTCCTCCAGCACAAAATTCAAAACTGGTGACCAAATTGTTTTTCTAGGATTAAAGTTCTAAATAGGCAGTCAGAATTTCACATGGACCATTACAGGAAATGTTCAAGTACATTTTTTTTCTTAAACTGGTACCTTTTTTAAAAAACATACTTTTTAAAGGAGAGGTGTGTATGTAAATGATTTTCTTTCATATGTTTTCTTCTTCTCAGGAAATATTTCATACATAACAGTAACCAATGCAACATTCACAGATGGAGTAACACATGGGCATAACTAAGATAGTATCTAAAAGGATATCTGAAAAGATACCTAAGATGTCAGCACTTGAATCAAAGCTCCATAAGGCTGGAATTTTTCTCTGTCTAATGGTTGTATCCCTGGTGCCTAGAATAGTGCCTGGCACATAATAGATGCTCATTAAGCAGTTTCAGAATTTACTTGTTGTTTAGTTGCTAAGTTGTGTCCCACTCTGCGACGCTATGAACTGTAGCCTGCCAGGCGCCTCTAACCATGGGATTTCCCAGGCAAGAACACTGGAGTGGGTTGCCATTTCTTTCTCCAGGGAATCTTCCCAACCCAGGGATTGAACCTTTGTCTCCTGTGTCTCCTACAGTGCAGGCGGGTTCAATAAATGGATTGAATCAATATACTCCATTAAATACTTTCAGAAAACTATCTTTTCATTGTAATGAAATTTAAAATACTTTTTACTAGATGGTTTATCAGTGGACATACTTTATTATTTTTTTTTTTTAATATTGGAATGTAGTTGATTTACAATGTTGTATTAGTTTCAGTTATACAGAAAAGTGATTGTTATGCATATACATATATCCATTTTTGTTCAGATTCTTTTCCCATGTAGGTTATTATAGGATATTGAGTAGAGTTCCAAGTATTATACAGTAGAGCCTTGTTGGTTATATGTAGTATAACTATACTATTTTATATGTAGTAGTGTGTATATGTTCATCTCAAACTCCTCTAATTTATCCCTCCCCCATCCCCCACCTTTCCTGTTTGGTAACTATAAATTTGTTTTTGAAGTCTGTTGAGTCTCTTTCTGTTTTCTAAATACGTTCATTTTATCATTTGTGTGTGTGTGTGTGTGTGTGTGTTTTCTTTAAGTTTTTCTATAGTCACATTCAAGATAGTTTCTATAGATTATTTCCTATTTCTCTGTGAAATATCAATAATGTCTTTCTCTAGGTACTTATACTCTTCAAAACAATCCAAACAGGAAATATGAAATTATTCCTCAGATAAAAAGCATTTGTCTTTTTATATGTTTTTTCAGAAGAGCTAATAGAGTATTTGAAAGATCAATAGATTTGATATTGGTGATCTTCTTAAATGTGCAATGCTTCAGAGGGAGAAAAAAATATGTGGAAGTACTTTAGAAGCTGTAAAAAAAAATTTAAAAAATAATAAAAAATAAAGGTGAAGAAGAAAAAAAGCTGTAAAATTGCACAAGAATACTTTTATTCTTACCTTTTTTCAGAGACTATGTTGAGACTCATATTTCAATATAAGAACTTATCAAAAACTCATTATAAAAGATACATGAATGCATTCCCAGACTCCCTTCCTCATTGTCCATCATGGGACTTCCAGACAGTTGATAGCACATGGACCAAAGTTATGGAAAGCAGTTATATTTTTAGGGATTCTTTAATCAAGATTTTATTGTTTATGTGCTATTTCATACTAATGTGTTAATTTTTAATATTATGGAAGTAAATAGTTTATCTAATGCCCCATATCTGTTTCACCTCAAACCAGAACAACCAGAGAGCTATAAGTATGAATCCCAGTTTTATCACTTACCTTCTTCATGGTCCTTACCATTACCTGATCTCTCTGAGTCTTAACTTTTATCATTTGTAAAATGAGAATATCTGTCTTTCATTGTTGTAAGGAATAAAATAGTTAAAGTTGCTCACCAACTCTTTCGACCCGGTGGACTCTTCAGTCCATGGAATTCTCCAGGCCAGAATACTGGAGTGGGTAGCCTTTCCCTTCTCCAGGGGATCTTCCCAACCCAGGGATTGAACCCTGAAACCAGGTCTCCTGCATTGCAGGTGGATTCTTTACCAACTGAGCCACCAGGGAAGCCCCAAAATAGATAAATGTAACCTTTAAAAAAAAAAAAAAAACTATAGAACTATATGGGTCTTTCATCATTGTGATCTCGAGTTGACATGGGAAACCACCCATACATACATGGGAAACCACACATACATTCTAAATAAATATTAGATTAAATCTTGTAATTTTAAAAGGAAGTAAACAGACACATTGCAGTCTTTGAATATAAGAAAGAGAATCCCTAGGTACTGAGTGTGAAGACGTATCTGAAAACCAAAAGAGTTAATGGGAGCTAAAGAACTAAGTTCATGGACTTCTGAATAGATACACATCTAATGACTGTGATTGTAATACCTGAGAGGAATGGCTTGTTGAGATGGCGGGCCTTTTAAGAATTGGAGCTGAACTGTAAAGATAAAGTAACCTGGAATTGATCCTATTAATAAAATCTTTAAGCAACAAATAACAAACAAAAAACTACCCTGGCTTAGAGATGTAGCATAGACTCAGAGTAGTCAGTAAGGGCTCATTAGCTCATTTAATTGTAATGAGTAAATTAAAAGTCCCAGCAGAAATCAGAATCCTGTCTGTGTTATGTATGTGTGAGGGGTGGGGGCCTTAAATTTGAACTCTCTTAAATTTGCCGCAAGTGTAAAAACCAAGTGAAGAAATTAACTTCCAAAATCGATCCAGAACTGGTGAAACCTGTAAGGACTCCAGGAAAGACCAGCCAGCAACCTTCATTTATGACTACCTCTGTTTGCCAGATCACTTGATACTTTGGCTAGAGGAGAGCCATGTTCAGACTTCACAAAACACAGAAGGAAAAAAAAAGCAGAATGAGAATGTGTCAGCAGCTAGAAGAAATGGAATTAATACTTTAGGAACCATGCCTAGAGACTGATCTGAATGAGATTTATAAGATGTCATATATATATATATATATATATATATATATATATGTAACTTATATGTGTGTGTGTGTATATACATATATATATATCCTTCAAATATTGAAAAGAAGGCCAGACAGGATATTATGAAAAAGAAAAAATGATCTGAAATTTGGACATAAAATCGTTGAAGTAAAAATCACTATGGATGAGTAAAACATCAGCTTTAAATATGCCTAGATGAGATAATTGATAGCCAGATATGTAATATAATATATGCCATAGAGGAGACAATAAATATTAATTCCCTTCCCTTTCCTTCTTCTAAGTAGTACAGCTCTCTTCATCTACTGTTTTTATTGTTGGCACATAATGAGAATGAACTCTGTTTTTACTTTAATTTGACTCTACCTATGTGAGTGAGAAATGGACTGTAGACTACTTAATCTCTTTAATAATTGAGTCAAGGAAGAAGGATGGTTTAAAATACTGAGTTTATTAATCATTAAAGAAAATGCTTTCTTCTGCTATGACCTTGGAGCAGGTACACAAGATGGTTGTTTCTGTGGTAATTTATAATCCATATATTTCATCTGAGGACAGAGAAAGAATGCAAGGAGTCTAATGAGATTTGAGACTATTTGAGAAATGTATTTCTCAAAAAAATTTGACTTAAAATTGTGTGGTGTGGTTATTGATTTTATTTTTGTTTAAATTTCTGTTGCATAATAATAAATTAGTAGCAACAGGTAAATATATCTTTTCTTATGTTTAGAAATTTATTTTCAAATAAGACTTTTTATTACTCTTTCTCACAGTCTGTGAATCAGAGATTTCCCAAGAAGCTGATGACATGGCAATGGAAAAAGAGAAATATGTTGATGAACTGAGAAAAGCATTGGTGTCAGGAGCAGGACCAACTGACACATACAAGTTTAATTTTTCTAAAGAGTCTTGTCACTTCTCCTTTGAGAAAAACTTGAAAGATGTTTCAGTAAGTATCTTTCCATAATGTTATAAGTGGTAAAATGTCAGAGAGTACTTGTGGAGAAATTATTTAAGTAACTAGCATATTATTCCCAAAACACCTCAGAAACAAAAGTTTGAAAAGTACTTGGAAAAATGATTCAAAGTTCGTCATTAAATGCCTTATATTCATGAATTGTGAAAAATCATTATTGGAAAGTATGTTTCATTTTTTGTGCTTTAAAACTAAGTATTATTGAGATAATTACATGAATGAGCAGTTCTGAAAAATGGCGTCAGAAGTTTTAGACCATGAAACAAGGCTTATTGAAATGAATTTGGGGAAATACTGATTTTTGAGAAAGAAAATAACATATTTTTCTTTGAATATTTAACAATTATGACCTGTTTTATTCTTTATTAAAATGTATTTGCAATTACAAAATGATATAGTTAGGTAGAGTAAGATATATGTTTATAAATTAAGGTATTTTATTTACATTATCAAAATTCTAAGTATTAAAATAGAAGGAAATAACTTTCAATGCAACCTTTTCAAAGCTTGCAAGCTGTACAGACAAGGATATCTGCTATTTGTTCTGTTTGATTTATACATCAGTGCAAATCAAGGTTTATTTATGAAAAATGTACTACTTACTGTTTGTATATTTTAATTCATGTTGATATAACTGGAGGTTGAATTATTTTCTGTCAGTCATTTATCAATCAGATATTAGATCTACAGTAGAAGAAAAAGAGGGACATCTTTACTACATTAAGTTTAAAGACAGTTATTGACAGTTTGTACTGGAACTAAGTTGAGTTTTAAAAATTCTTTTTTAAAAAGCTCTTTAATTCAGAATGATTAAAGGGATTTCACCAATTAGAGAAACATTTGAAGCAACAGATGGAATCATTACTTTGAAATATATATTATCCTATATAGAATAATGCAGAAAGCCTGGCTTTAGTAATTATTTCTATTTAGAAAATATATACTTATTGTACTCAACTGCCAATTTATGTAAATTTCAATATGTTGAGGTCCTTAAAAATGATAATTTAAAATAGGGTAAGTAATGTTCGAAATGGCTAGTAAAATTTCATTATTTGTCACAAAATTTTCTTTCCTGTGGCTTAAATACAATCAGGTGATGTTATATATTATAGGACTGCTGACTGTTTCTTCTAATATTTTGAAGCAGATAATTGTCAAATTGGTAGTAATGCCATTTCCCACTCAACAAACATTTGTATGTAATGATTAACATTATTTCATGCAGTTTCTGGTTTTCAACTGTTTTGTGTACACTGATGTATAACAAATTAAGAGTGTGAGAGGTACCTTTTGGGTACTTGAAAGGGTTTTAGTATCTTTGACATGATGAAAAGGAGGGTTTGGTCCATTGGGCATGGATGGAATACTTGCGTGCTTGGCGATACATCTGATCTTAGTGCCTTTGTGAAGAAAGCCGTCATGACTTAAGTCCTGTGCAACTGGCTTAGCATATATCAGACACAAAAACTGTGACAATAATCCTGAAAGGTAGTTTGCTTACTACCCCAAAATTAATCAACTTCATCAGAGCCAAAGCCTTGAAACACTAATTTTTCAACAGGTTTTTGTTAAAAAGTAGAAGCAGAGTAAGAAGTTCTTAGTAATGCAGATGAGAAGCACGATGGTGCAGTTTAGATAGCTACCTCATTGTTTATTAATTTGCCTATGAGGATAAAAAGGGCTACTCTCTCAGAACAGTTTGACGAAGAGGAGTTTTTGACGACTGCCTGAGAGATATTTTTGGATATGTTTGAATGTAGTAAAACTTTCAGTTTGAGGTTCTGTAGTCAGCTTCATGGATGCAGATGAAAATCACAAGTTAAAAAAAAAAAAAGAAAATCACAAGTTTTTTGGCCAAACTGCCATGGGAATCTTGTAGTGCTTTAGGATGTGCTTCTGTGGATTGAATTTCAGAATGACAGTATCCTGTAAATTCATTTGGTGGCAAAAATATGCAGAAAATTGGAAACATGGCAGAATACTTTTTAAGGCTAATTTTGCTTTAGATGACCTACAAATGTAAAAGGTATTTGTAATCTTTTCCTTGATGACACAGACATCTAATTGTTGCCAAAAATAACCTCCTATACTTACAAGAAAATAATGAACATAGATTCAAACTCTAAAAGTTATAGTGCATTCTGTTGTTGACATAAAGTTACTCTCCCGAAGAATATTCTATGAGTTCTAAGTACATTTGCTACCAGTTTCATACCTAGTAGAGTCAGGATTTGGGGGCATTTGTTGTCATCAATTCAGGAAGTTTTATATGTGTTAATTCTGTGTTGGAGAGCACTGCATAATTTGAACATTTTGAGTATTCAAGTCACATAAGACTTATTTCAATTTACCTTTATGTCAAATTTTCTTTGTTTTTCTATTTTTAAAAAGGAAGTAACTACTAGTTTTTATATTAAAGAAGAACTGGTTCTTTTTGAAATATTGCCTTGTGTTTTATCAGTGAAAGAATTGTCAGTTTCCAAACCAATGAAATATTTAATATGTATAATATGTAAGTTAATTTATATACAGTTTTGTGGGAAGGCATGGGTCCATTATTTTTACAAGGTTGCTTTGCTATCATTGACTTTTCCTTACAGATGACATAGATTTTTAATTTTAGCTAAATTCTCATTGGAATAAATGTTGTACAGCCAGTTGAACGCTTTTTTTCTATACAGTGCGAACTTCTGGGACTCTCCCTGCCCCATTACCAGGACACTTCAGTTGGCTGTAGATTGTTCTGGATGAAAGCCTTAGTCTTGTACAAGCATTCAGAATTCATTATCTCTTAACTATAAGCACTGTTGCCCACTCAGGAGTTTATTCATGTGCTTTGTGTCATTGTTTTCCCTCTGCTTTTCCCAGTTCATACTGATTTTGCAGTATACACTTTATTATGAAAACACTGCATCTTAATTAAAAATATCTTCTTTTTTCTATTTCATAATTTGTTCTGTTCCTTCAGAAAATGTTTTCATTCATGAGCCATTTAGAAAAAGACCTAATTATTTTTGATAAGAATAACCTTGGTCTCATAATTTAGATTGTTCATATATCTTTCTTCTCAACTATAAAATTTTGAAGTGATTTCTTAGATTCATGGCAGGTCATCTATCATACCATAGTTTTATACTTCTAAAAATAGTCCTAATAAAGGAAAGCCATGAGATTTGAAAGAATATTAAACGCGATTAACACACACACATTACAAACATAAACATGAAAATTTGGTTTAGGTCTCTATTCGAAAAGAAGAAAAATCTTAAAATTTTGTATGTAGAATAAAACTTTGAAATTAAAAAAAAGAACTTAATAAAGTCAATTTGCATTTTCTTTCCCTTCCTCTCCCTTGCTCCCATTATCAGATACTGGCTTTGGATATAGTTAGACTGAAAATTTGATGACTTAAATAGCATGGTGGATTCTTTTCTCTGATGTTATGATCCAAATAGGCAGGTCTGGATTAATGTATTAGTTTTATGATGTGGAAGCTCAAGCTTCTGTAATCATGTTGCTTTTCCCTTTTTAAAAAAGGAGTTTTTATCTCACAGTCATGGTTATGCTCACCTTTCAGGCAGCAGGGCTGAGTTAAAGAGAAATTAAAGCACTTGTGCATTTTCTTTAATACCTTCACACTAGTGTTGCATGCACTACTTTAGCTAGCATCCCATTGTCCAAAACGAAGTCACATGGCTTCGCCTAGCTGCAAAGGAATCTGTGAAGTGTGCGCTTCAACTGTGTCCTATGCCCAGAAATTTTCATTACTGTGTAAAAAAGGGAAGGTGGATATTGAGGGACAGTTAGCAATCTCTGCATGTTAATGTTTTAGGAGAGAGTGAACTGTCATTCAATTCATTTAGAAGGATTCAATTTTATTGTTACAGGAGTCTTTCTCTAGTATTTTCATTACAAATAATGTTGCAACATACAGTAAGGTATTTATGTACAGTAAGGTTAGTTTGTATCTTCCTATATGTCATAACTTTTCTTTTTTAAGTGGAAAATGCATTCTAAGTTCAAAGGACCTCCCTACATTTTTTTAACTTACATTTCTCAGGAATATAAAAATGAAATAAAATAAGTTATCCCAAAGTAGTCAAAGTTGTTTTTTAAAAACAGCAGCCCCAAATCCTGTATTATTGCCATGTGTCCCTGTGGTTTGGGGAACTTTGAAATCAAATGGGTATTTCCAGATGAAATATCAGAATTGGAGCATTTGTTATGGTACTCTGCCAAGGACTTTGTCAAAAATAGTAATGATTTTCAGGTTTGTGGGAGTATGGGTTGCAAATGTGTTGCTTGAATGCCTCAAAAAGAAATTTTAGTATTTATTTCCATGATAAAAGTATTTGTATACATCTGCCATTTTTTTATTAAACACGTTATAATTCT
This sequence comes from Cervus canadensis, assembly GCF_019320065.1. Classification (NCBI taxonomy): domain Eukaryota; kingdom Metazoa; phylum Chordata; class Mammalia; order Artiodactyla; family Cervidae; genus Cervus; species Cervus canadensis. The sequence goes on along the minus strand of NC_057389.1, from coordinate 27,012,465 downwards.
TGACCTTTTGGAATGTGGGAACTAAATTAGTTATGTAAGTGGTACAGAAATCCTGTTTAAAGTATATGTTTTGTAGTTAAACCATACAAAAGACTTCAAATTATTACTTTAAAAATTAATTTTTAGTTATACAGCTTTGTCTTTGAGAATTCATTCTCTTTTTCTTGTTTCATATTGCTCTGCTTTGATTTAAAATGTTTTCTTCTTTTATAAGAAACATCTCAAAGTCATTATATTTTAATTTTCTCAATTATTCCAGGATTTTTCAGAAGAAGAAAAAAACAGCTTAGTAAAAACAGGAGTCTGAAGTAGCATGTGAAAACTATGCTCTAAGAGAACTTTTGAGTATTAATAATGTTAATATTTGCTTATTACTTTTCAGTTAACATGGACTCTCACTTCATCATGTGACCTTGGCATTGTCACTGTTTGTATGTGAGGAAACAGTTGCTAAAAGCATAAGCAAGTTCCTAAGGAAAGTGGAGGTAGTAAGTTAGGTAGGGTGGAATCCAGGACTCTATCAAAGACAATTAAAAAATTATTTTTATTTAGTTGTAATGTACATATAATATAGTGTACCTGTGTAAGATGCAAAATTTTCATCACTAGGCAGTTCCTTTGTGCCTCTTTAAAATCAGTCCCCAACTACCATCTTTCCTCCTCAATCCTGCTTACTCTCTTGTCTCCAAACAACCACTAAACTATTCTTTGTCACTGTAGATTAGCTTTACTTGTTTTAGAGTTTCATGTAAATGAAACTGGACAGTATGTACTCTTTCATATAACTTTATTTACATAGTATAATGTTTTTGAGATTCATCATTATGTGTTGTGTTAATTCATTGTTTTTGATTACTATCTGATAGTATTCCATTGAATGGATATACCATATCCACTTTTTGATGAATGGTTTGTGGGTGGTTTCCAATTGTGGATTATTGTGAATAAAGCACTTATATACATTTATATGTAAATCTTTTTGTGGTTATATTTTTAAAATAGCTGTATTAAGATATAATGTACATATTGAAAGTTTGAGAAATTTTAAAATATGTATGTACCCAGAAACAGTCATCACAATCAAGATAGTGAACAAATCCTCATTCGTCCCACAGTTTTTTTTTTTTTTTTGCCCCTCCCCCGTCCCACAGTTTTTTTTGTATACCTTTGTAATCTTCCCCTCTCTATCTCCTGATTTAGTCCTCAGACAACCACTTATAGTTTTCTATCACTATAGGTTATTTTTACATTTTCTAGAGTTCTATGTAAATGTAACCCTATAGTAGGTACGTTAAAGCATAATCAGGTCTTCCTTCATGTATTTTGAGTCTTCATTATAAAGTGCAAAACATTAAGGTTTGTCATGTCCCTGTGATGATTTGACCCCTTTATCATTTTGAAATGACCCTGTGACTGTTAAAATTCTTTGATCTAAAATCTACTTCTAGCTTTCTTTTGATAGGAGTTAGTATGACATATCTTTTTCCATCCTTCTTCTTTTGCCTGTTTTGTCTTTATTTAAATTGTATTTCTTTTAAGAAATATATGGTTGGATTTTGCTTTTTTAATCCAGTCTGGAAATCTGTGATTTTAATTAGGGTGTTTAAGGTATTCATATGCTTATTAATGATGATTTTAAAATATGCTGTCTCTTTGTTTCACCTTTATTTCCTTATTTCACTTAATGTGTCTTTTTTTAGACTACTTACATATATTTTTATAATACAGTTTTATCTTTTTGGTTGGATTATAACTCATTTTCATGCTATTTTAGTGGTTGCTTTAGAGTTTACAGGGCTTCCCTTGTGGCTCAGCTGGTGAAGAATCCGCCTGCAGGGCGGGAGACCTGAGTTCAATCCTTGGGTTGGGAAGATCCCCTGGAGAAGGGTAAGGCTACCCACTCCAGTATTCTGGCCTAGAGAATTCCATGGACTGTATAGTCCACTGGGTTGCAAAGAGTAGGACACGACTGAGCGACTTTCACTTAGAGTTTATAGCATATATCTTTACCTTATCACTATCTACCTTGAAGTGATATACTGCTTTACAGATAGTTTAAAACTCCTAATAGCAACATATATTTTATACACACACAGACACACACACACCATACATCCATTTTTCCTCTCCTGGGCTTTATGTTATTTTGGTCATGTGATTTCACTTCCATATATGTGATAAACTTTACAATATATTGTAATTATTTTTGTTTTTAACAGTCAATTAACTTTTAAAATTTATTTTGAAATAATTTTAGACTCACGAAAAGTTTCAAAAATAATACATAGAATTCAGTATACCTTGCTCCCGGGTACCCCAATGATAACAATATAGCCATAGAATATTATTTAAAGCAGGAAATTGACATTGGCACAATATTATTAACCAAACTACAGACCTTACACAGATTTTGTTAGTTTTTACAAGTAATTTGTTTTGTTTTTTGTTTTTTTATGTGTTTCTGTGGGGTTTGTTTGTTTTTGAGTGTTTATAGCTAAATGAATTTTATTACATATATGGATTCATATAACCACTGCCATAGTCAGGGTACAAAACTGTTCTATTATCACAAAGAAACCTCTTCATTCCTTTGTACTACCCCTTTATAGTCATACTCTGCTCTCCAGTGTAACCCTCCGCAAGTTATATTCTGTTCTTCATCACTGGGCTTTTGACATTTTGAGAATATTAATTAATAAAATCATACAGTAGGTAGCCTTTTGAGGTTAGCTTGTTTCACCCCACTGAGTATAATGCCCTTGAGATACATTCAAATTATTGCAAGTATCACTGACTTATTTTTATTTATTGCTGAGTAGTGCATCGTATGACTGTAATGGTTTGTTTATCCATTTAATGACTTAAGAACATTGTGTTATTTCCACTTTTTGGCAATTACAAAGCTGCTTTACACATGCTGCATAGGTTTCTGTGTGGATATAAGTCTTCGTTTCTCTAGAACAGAGACTGGCAACTATGTCCTATAAATCAGCTGCCCATTTTGGTAAATGAACTTTTACTGGGACATAAAAATGCCCATTTGTTTGTGTATTGTCTGTGACTGCTTTTGTGGTGTAATGCTGAATGGCTGCAACAGAGACATTATGGTATGTAATGACTAAAATGTTTACTTTTGTCCTATTAGAAACAGTTTGCTGATCTCTGCTCTAAGGTAGATATATAAGATTGTGAATACAGGATTGTATGATAAATGTGTTTACCTTATAAAGAAACTGCTAACCCGTTTTCCAAAGTGGGTGAACCATTTTACATTCATACCTGAAATCTATGAAAGATCCATATTCTTTCTACACTTGGTGTTGTCAGTATTTTTTATTTCAGCCATTTAATAGACATATTATTGTATCTTATTGTGGTTTTAATGTCTGTGTCCTTAATGGCTAAGGATGTTGACTTCATGTGTTTATTTGACATCTATAAATCATTCTTGGTGAAATGTCTTTTCAGGTTTTGCCCATGTTTTTAGTTGGATTGTTTTTATTTATCAGATATGTGATTTGAAAATATCTTCTTCTAGTCTATCATCACTGGTCTGTTCATTTTATTAACAGGGTCTTATCAGGGCTTCCCTGAGAGCTCAGTTGGTAAAGAATCCACCTGCAATGCAGGAGACCCCAGTTCAATTCCTGAGTTGGGAAGATCCCCTGGAAAAGGGATAGGCTACCCACTCCCTACCCCTATTGGGTTTCTCTTGTGGCTCAGCTGGTAAAGAATCTGCCTGCAATGCAGGAGACCTGGGTTTGATCCCCTGGAGAAGGGAAGGGCTGCACACTCCAGTATTCTGGCCTGGAGAATTCCATGGACTGTCTAGTCCATGGGGTTGCCAAGAGTTGGACACGACTGAGTGAGTTTCACTTATGTAGAGCTAAAGTTTTTATTTTTTATAAAGTCCAGTTTGTGGATTTTTTTTTCCTTTTATGGATTATTCTTTTGGTGTTATGTCTAAGGACACTTCATCTAACCCTAGGTCATGAAGATTTTCTTTTAAACCAGTTTATAGTTTCATGTTTTACATTTAGATCTATGATCTATTTTGAGTTCATTTTTGTTCAGTTTGAGCTTTGTTTTCTTGGATATGAATGTCCGATTGAACTAATACCATTAGTTGAGACTCTCCTTTCTCTATTGAATTGCTTTTGCACCTTTATTAAAATTCATTAAAATTTTAAATTAAAAATCATTGACTGTACTTGTGTGGGTATGATTTTTGACTCTGTATTCTGTTTCATGAACCTATGTGTATATTCTTCCAGCAGTACCACACAGTCTTAAATAGTAGCTACATTATAAACCTTAAGACTGGGTTTTGTGATTCCTCCAACTTTATTCTTTTTTTCAATATTGTTTTAGATGATTTAGTTATTGTCCCTTTGAAAATAAATTTTAAAAGCACTCTATTTACAAAAAACTACAATTGAGTCTTCTAGTCCATAAACAGTATTTTTTTTTTTTTTAGGTTTTTCTTGATATCTTTCATCAGTATTTTAGAGTGTTTAGCACACGGATCTTTTCATATGCCTGTTGGCCATTTGTATGTCCTCTTTGGAGAAATGTCTATTTAGGTCTTTAGCCCAATTTTTGAGTGACCTGTTTGTTTTGATGCTGTTAAGCTAATGACTATACTTTTATACTTTAAAATTTACTACTAAAACAATTTATAGCCTGCTGCACCTATATAACCCATTCTGGACATGTTACTGTCACACTGCCTGACTACCTGATTTGAATCTTAGATGTGCTAATATCTGATTTAATGAATTAGCAAATAGGTACTTTATAAATATTCATTGTTATTAATTATTTACTTGGCTGTCTCTTCTGTTATACAGTAAACTCCTGGAAGGCAGTGACCATGTCTTAGCTGAGTTTGAAATTCCAGCAAATCTGGATATTTTGGGGGTGCCTTTTTGTTGAGAGGAAGTGTGGCATAATGGAAAGAACTTTAAATCTTGTCTTTAGTCTTCTATCTATTTCTATTTATTTTGGATTCAGCAAGTCATTTGTCTTTAATGATGAAAAATAGTTCAAATAGGCTTATAATGAGAACTCCCAGAAATTATGATTGTGGGCAGTAAGATTGATGTGTGTGTACAAATTCCTTGTAAACTGTGAATGGGTATAGTGTGAGGCCTGTCCCGAGAGACCACTGGGTTGATGCCTTGTATTCACAAGGGCCTCCAGCATATACTTCTGATATAATCTGTAAATGAGTTTATACACATTGTTTTAGCAGACATTTTTTTATGCCAGTTTCAAATCGTATCCCATCTGAAGCTATACCATTTAAAACATACTATAAATAACATCAATTTAAATATGTCAGTGCAATTTTTGTAATCTTGATTTCTCTCAATGTAGGCAGAGATTAAAAAGTAGGACTGACTTAGAATTTCCTTGACCTCAGAGAGCCTTGTTAAACAGACGTCTTTGTTATACTGTTTACTCTTTCAGATAAAGTTTATTGGAAGATCTGAGCTTCGTTTTCTTTGTTGAATTTTCTAGTATAGTCACATATGTTGATGAAAACTGGCCACATAGTATAATCTTTATTCAAAACTGAAAATATGCAAAAAAAAATTTTTTTAAAGATATACTGTTACAACAATTAAAGGCGAATTGCTTTTTTTGTGCAACTTCTTGACAGAATGTGATATTTCTGGCTACAAATGATCCAAAACGAGTGCAATAGTGGAGATATGCCATTGTGACTAGAACCATAACAGTGGATTATAATGGTATTTTCATTAATTTGTTATGCTTCTTGGTCATTTTATATCTTTTGACAGCTATTTTTTTAACTCTTTAATTTTAGACTTATAGAGAAAGTGGCAAAAATACTAAGAAGAATTCCTGCATATCCTTTATTCTGTATTCCCTAATATTCAGAAAGCTTAGAAAAGAAAGTGAAGTCGCTCAGTTGTGTCTGACTCTTTGCGACGCCATGGACTGTAGCCTGCCACGATCCTCCATCCATGGGATTTTCCAGGCAAGAATACTGGAGTGGGTTCCTATTGCCTTCTCCAGAAGATCTTCCCAACCTAGTGTTAGAACCCTGGTCTCCTGCACTGCCAGCAGACTCTTTACCCTCTGAGCCACCAGGGAAGCCCTAATTAACTAAGACCCAACACAGAATCATGGTACAATTATTAACAATTAGAATGTTAACATTGATGTGGTAATCTACAGATCTTATTTGATGTTTCCCAGTTTTACTACTATCTTAGTCTGCCCAGGCTTCTGTAACAAAATAGCAAAGCCTGGATGGCTTATAGGAGAGGAATTTATTTCTTAAAGTTCTGTGGCTGTGAAGTCCAAGGTCAAGGGACATCCTGTTCAGCTCTGGGTGAGCACCTGCTACCTGGATTTCAGTTGACTGTCTTCTTGTGTATTCTCTTGTGGTGGACAGAAGCTAGGTGTGATTTCTTCCTTTTTTTATGAAGTTACTAATCATGTCATAGAGGTCCTGCCTTTGTGAATTCATCTAAACAAATAACTTCCCCAAAGCCCCACTTCCAATACCGCCATAGTAGAAGGGGTTAGGGCTTCAACATGTGAATTTTAGGGAGAGACACATGTTCAGTTCATAATGCCCTTAAAGGTTTTTATGAATATAAGTGTCTCACATTGCTTTTAATGGTCTCTATTATCTTTTAGTCTGTGAAATTTCTTCAGTCTTCGTTTTCCCTGACTTTGAAGAACACTGGTTATTTAATCTGATGTTTTCTCATGGTCAGCTTGAGTTTATGGAATTTTTCAAAGAAATGGTGTTTTATCCTGCTCAGTGCGACATGCTAGGAGGTACACGTTACCTACCTGGGTTATTGTGTGTGTGTGCTCAGTCGTTTCCATCTTTCTGCAACCCCATGGACAGTAGCTTGCTAGGCTCCTCTGCCCATGGGACTTTCCAAGCAAGAATCCTGGAGTGGGTTGCCATTTCCTTCTCTAAGGGATCTTCCCAACCCAGAGATCTACTTGTATCTCCTGAGTCTCCTACGTGGGAAGACAGATTCTTTACCACTGTACCACCTGGGAGCCCATCTGCATCATTACTAGTGATACTAACTTTGAATACTTGATTAAAGGAGTGTCTGCCAGGTTTCTTTCAACTTTAACTGCTATTTTTTCCTTTTGTGGTTAAGTATCTTGTGGGTAGATACTTTTGAGAGTACACAAATGCCCTATTTTAATCATACTTTTACCCACTAATTTTAGCACACACTGATGACATTTTAAATTTAGTTTTTACTAGAGTATAGTTGCTTTACAATGTTGTTTTAGTTTATACTGTACAGTGAAGTGAATCAGCTATATGTATGTGTGTGTGTGTGTATGTATACACACACATATCTCCTTTTATTGATGTCTTTCCCATCAGATCACCACAGAGCACTGAATAGAGGAATAGCACCCCTCAAACTGTACAGTAGGTTCTCGTTGCATTGATGATTTTGTCGCTAATACTTACTCTGATACATCTAGCCGTGAGTTTCTTATTTCCTCATTCCTTTAGTTTATTTTATTAATTGCAATTCTACTATAAGGTAAAGCTGTTTATGTGCTTCCATTTATTTTTTCAATTATTTATAATTATTCAATTGTTTATATTTCAATTATTCAAAATATTTCAAATATTTTTCAAATATTTTCAATTATTCAATAATTTATTCAATTATTATTTCAATTATTTATATTCAATTATATTATTTATATGTACCATCATGAGTATATTTACTTTATTCTATGGGTCAAATTGTTCTCATTTGTTTTGTTGCTTAAATTGTCCTCGATTTTGCCATTGGGAACTTACTCAACTTTTGTGGCTTTTAGATATGTCTCCATTACTTCTAGCCCTTCCTGACTTTCTGGCACCACAAGACCCATCTTGTCTTTCCTGACCTGGCTGTGCATTCAACCATTTATCCAAAGATCAATAGTTTTTTTTTTTTAATTTAAGATTAAATATTGTAATCGATATCTGAGTACTAGATGTGCTTCTAGCTACTGAGGTGCTATTGCTTTTGGGTCCTTTCTGCTGACTCGCAGAGCTAGCAAATGCATGTGTGTACTTATAAATATATGTACACACATCTGTATTTCTCCATCTGTATATATGTTAAAACCCATTAGTTCAGCCCAGTGTCACAGAGTTTATTCTAGCCTTCCCCCTCTTAATTTGCAACTTCCTCTGACAGTGAAAATTCTGGCTTTCATTATCTACAATATGTTAGTTATTTACTCAGTCCTAGTATACACATAGTTTCAGAATTGTTTACTCATATCCCAGTGAAAAACAAATTTTCTAAATATAGTACACTGTTTGTGTATAGTTCTTTTTGTCATTTGCTGTTGTTCAGTCGCTCAGTCTTATCCGACTCTCTGTGACCCTGTAGACTGCAGCACGCCAGGCCTCCTGTCCTTCACCACCTCCTGGAGCCTACTCAAACTCATGTCCATTGAATCAGTGATGCCATCCAACCATCTCATCCTCTGTTGTCCCTTTCTCCTACTGTCTTCAATCTTTCCCCATACCAGGGCTTTTTATAGTGAGTCAGCTTTTTGTTTCAGGCGGCCAAAGTATTGGAGCTTCAGCTTCAGCATCAGTCCTTCCAATGAATACTCAGGGTTGATTTCCTTCAGGATTGACTGATTTGATCTCATTGCAGTCCAAGGGACTCTCCAGAGTCTTCTCCAACAACACAGTTCAAAAGCATCAATTCCTCGATACACAGCCTTCGTTATGGTCCAACTCTTACATCCATACACAATTACTGGAAAAACTGTAGTTTTGACTAGATGGACCTTTGTTGGTAAAGTAATCTGGTTTTCAATATACTGTCTAGGTTTGTCATTGCTTTTTTCCAAGGAGCAAGCATCTTTTAATTTCATATCTGCAGTGATTTTGGAGCCAAAAATATAAAGTCTGTCACTGTTTCCACTCTTTCCCCATCTATTTGCCATGAAGTGATGGGACTGGATGCCATAATCTTAGTTTTTTGAATGTTGAGTTTTAGGGAGGCTTTTTAACTCTCCTCTTTCACTTTCATCAAGAGGCTCTTTAGTTCCTTTACGCTTTCTGCCATAAGGATGATGTCATCTGCATGTCTGAGGTTATTGGTATTTCTTCTGGCAATCTTGATTCCAACTTGTCCTTCATCCAGCCCAGCATTTTGCATGATGTACTCTGCATAGAAGTTAAATAAGTAGGGTGATTATACAGCGTTGACGTAGTCCTTTCCCAATTTTGAGCCAGTCCATTGTTCTATGTCCAGTTCTAACTGTTGCTTTTTGACTTGCATACAGTTTTCTCAGGAGGCAAGTGAGGTGGTCTGGTGTTCCCATCTCTTTCAGAATTTTCCACAGTTTGTTGTGATGCACACAGTTAAAGACTTTAGTGTAGTTAGTGAAGCAAAAATAGATGTTTTTCTGGAATTCTATGGCTTTTTCTTTTTTTTTTCCCATTTATTTTATTAGTTGGAGGCTAATTACTTTACAATATTGTAGTGGTTTTTGTTATACATTGACATGAATCAGCCATGGATTTACACGTATTCCCCATCTTGATCCCCCCTCCCACCTCCCTCTCCACCCGATTCCTCTGGGTCTTCCCAGTGCACCAGGCCCGAGCACTTGTCTCATGCATCCAGCCTGGGCTGGTGATCTGTTTCACCCTAGATAATATACATGTTTCGATGCTGTTCTCTCGAAACATCCCACCCTCGCCTTCTCCCACAGAGTCTAAAAGTCTGTTCTGTACATCTGTGTCTCTTTTTCTGTTTTGCATATAGGGTTATCATTACCATCTTTTCTAAATTCCATATATATGTGTTAGTATGCTGTAATGATCTTTATCTTTCTGGCTTACTTCACTCTGTATAATGGGCTCCAGTTTCATCCATCTCATTAGAACTGATTCAAATGAATTCTTTTTAATGGCTGAGTAATATTCCATGGTGTATATGTACCACAGCTTCCTTATCCATTCATCTGCTGATGGGCATCTAGGTTGCTTCCATGTCCTGGCTATTATAAACAGTGCTGCGATGAACACTGGGGTGCACGTGTCTCTTTCAGATTCTGGTTTCCTCAGTGTGTGTATGCCCAGAAGTGGTGTTGCTGGGTCATATGGCATTCTATTTCCAGTTTTTTAAGAAATCTCCACACTGTTCTCCATAGCGGCTGTACTAGTTGCATTCCACCAACAGTGTAAGAGGGTTCCCTTTTCTCCACACCTCTCCAGCATTTATTGCTTGTAGCCTTTTGGATAGCAGCCATCCTGACTGCAGTAATGGTACCTCATTGTGGTTTTGATTTGCATTTCTCTGATAATGAGTGATGTTGAGCATCTTCTCATGTGTTTGTTAGCCATCTGTATGTCTTCTTTGGAGAAATGTCTGTTTAGTTCTTTGGCCCACTTTTTGATTGGGTCATTTATTTTTCTGGAATTGAGCTGCAGGAGCTACTTGTATATTTTTGATATTAATCCTTTGTCTGTTTCTTCATTTGCTATTATTTTCTCCCAATCTGAGGGCTGTCTTTTCACCTTGCATATAGTTTCCTTTGTTGTGCAAAAGCTTTTAAGTTTCACTAGGTCCCATTTGTTTAGTTTTGCTTTTATTTCCAATATTCTGGGAGGTGGGTCATAGAGGATCCTGCTGTGATTTATGTTGGAGAGTGTTTTGCCTATTTTCTCCTCTAGGAGTTTTATAGTTTCTGGTCTTACATTTAGATCTTTAATCCTCTATGGCTTTTTCTATGGTCCAACCATGGAAATAGCTCAGGTGGAATTCCGTTACCTCCACTAGCTTTGTTTGTAGGGGTATTTCCTAAGGCCAACTTGACTTTGCATTCCAGGATGTTTGGTGAGGTGAGTGATCACACCATTGAGGTTGTCTGGGTCCTTAAGATCTTTTTTGTATAGTTCTTTGTGTATTCTTACCACCTCTTCTTAATATCTTCTTTTTCTGTTAGGTCCATACCTAACCTGTATGTGCCCATCTTTGCATGCAATGGTCCCTTGGTATCTCTAATATTCTTAAAGAGATCTCTAGTCTTTCCCCTTCTATTGTTTTCCTCTATTTCTTTGCATTGATCACTGAGGAAAGTTTTCTTCTCTCTCCTTGCTATTCTTTGGAACTCTGCTTTCTGATAGGTATCTTTCTTTTTCTCCTTTGCCTTTAGCTTCTCTCCTCTCCTCTGCTTTTTGTAAGACCTCCTGAGCCAACCATTTTGACTTTTTGAATTTCTTTTTTTGGGGGATGGTTTTGATCACCACCTCCTGTAGAATGTCACGAACTTCTGTTCATAGTTCTTCAGGCACTCTCTCTGTCAGATCTAATCCCGTGAATCTGTTTGTCAGTTCTGGCTTCCCTGGTGGCTCTGATGGTAAAGAATCCACCTTTAATGTAGGAAACTTGGTTTTGATCCCTGGGTTTGGAAGATCCCCTGGAGGAAGGTATGGCAGCTCACTCCAGTATTCTTGCCTGGACAATCCCCACAGACAGAGGAGCCTAGTTAGCTACAGTCCATGGGGTCACTAAGAGTTGGACACGACTGAGCGACTAAGTACACTCCAATAGTAGAACTGTATAATTGTATGGGATTTGATTTAGGTCATACCTCAACAGTCTAGTGGTTTTCTTCACTTTCTTTACTTTCTTTTAAGTCTGAATTTGGCAACAAGGAGTTCATGATCTGAGCCACAGTCAGCTCCCGGTCTTGTTTTTGCCGACTGTGTAGAGCTTCTCCATTTTTGGCTGCAAATAATATAATCAATCTGATTTTGGTATTGACCATCTGGTGATGTCCATGTGTAGAGTTGTCTTTTGTGTTGTTGGAGAGGGTGTTTGCTATATCCCGTGCATTCTCTTGGTAAAACTGTTAATCTTTGGCCTGCTTCATTTTGTACACCAAGCCCAAAGTTGCCTGTCATTCCAGGTATCTCTTGATCTCCTATTTTTGCATTCTGGTCTCCTGTGATGAAATGGAGATCTTTTTTTGGTGTTAGTTCTAGAAGGTCTTGTAGGTCTTCATAGAACCATTCAACTTCAGCTTCTTCAGCATTAGCGATTGGTCATAGACTTGGACTACTGTAATATTGAATGGTTTGCCTTTTGTCTTTATCCTTCCAATATTCAATTAAAATATACTTCCTAAAATGACTTAGATTAACTATGCTTCTTCCCATCCTTTCAGTGTTCCTGTTCTATTTTGGGTTTAATTCACATTCTGGTTTCTGTTAATTATTTAGTTTTTGGGATCTGAATGATTGCCAAGAATCAGAGCTATATACAAGGTATATTCAAAAAAGAGCCACTTCTCCTTCATTCCTGCTAACCTCTTCCCATTCATACATTTTTTCACTACATTCCTAGCAGCACTTCTAGGTAACAAACTCATTTGTTTCTGATTTATATGTCCCGTACTTCTTTTGTACAAATGAACCTGTGTTTTTTCTTATATGAAACATAGTACACCATCAATATTATTTCTTTGCATTTGGTTTTTTTCACATAGCAATGTGTCCTGGAAATCACTCCATGTCAATTCATAATTTCCCTCTTTCATTTTTACAAATATTTCACATTCCATTGTATAGAAATACAAATTTTTCAACTTCCATCCTGTGTATGAGCGTTTAAGTTATTTCTAGTATTTTGCAGTTCAGACAGTGCTGCAGTGAATTATGTGTGTATTTTTGTATTGTTGGGTGTTTATCTTCAGGGTAAATTCCCAGATATGTAATTGCTAGAAAACGCAGATATTGTTTTCTTAGATATTGCCAAATTCCCCTCTATAAGAATTGGCCCAGTTTGCATTACCATCAGCAACATACAAAATTGTCTAGTTCACTAACAGAATGCATTGTTACACTTTTGAATTTATTCTAGTCTGACAGAGTATCTCAGTGTTAGTTTTCATTTCTCTAATTTTTAATGAATTTGAACACCTTTTTTATGTTTATGAATCATTTTTATATTTCTTATGTGGTCTATTCATATACTTTTCATTTTTTACTGGAGTTTTGTCTTTTGTACTTGAAATTTTACTATTTATATATTAAAAATTAAGTTGATGACATCCTTGTGTTGCCCATTTCCTTTATATATTAGAAACATTAGCCCTTTGTGTGGGTATTACTTCATTGAAAATGTTGCAGTGATATTCAAAAAACTAAGATCATGGTACCCAATCCTATCACTCCATGGCAAATGAAAGTGAAAATCACTTAGTCATGTCCAACTCTTTGAGACCCCATGGACTATACTGTCCATGCAATTCTCCAGGCCAGAATACTGAAGTGGGTAGTGTTTCCCTTCTCCAGGGGAATCTTCCCAACCCGGGGATCAAACCCAGGTTTCCACATTGCAGACAGATTCTTTACCAGCTGAGCCACAAGAGAAGCACAAATAGGTGGCAAATAGATGGGGAAAAAATGGAAACAGTGATAGATTTTATTTTCTTGGGCTCTGAAATTACTGGACCATGACTATAGCTATAAAATTACAAGATGCTTGCTCCTTGGAAGAAAAACTATGACAAACCTAGACAGCATAACAAAAAGCAAAGATATCACTGTGCCAATGAAGATTCATATAGTGAAAGCTGTGGTTTTCCAGTGTCATATATGAATGTAAGAGTTGGACCATGAAGGTTGAGTGCGAAAGAATTGATATTTTTGAATTGTTGTGCTGGAGAAGACTCCTTGAGAGTGCCTTGGACAGCAAGGAGAACAAACCAGTTAATCCTAAAGGAATTCAACCCTGAATATTCATTAAAACTGATACTGAGGTTCCATTCCTTTGGCCACCTGATGCAAAGAACTGACTCACTGGAATAGACTCTGATGGTGGGAAAGATTGAAGGCATGAGGAGAAGGATGCCACAGAGGATAAGATGGTTGGATGGCATCACCGACTCAAGGGACATGAGTTTGAGCAAGCTCCAGGAGATATTGAAGAACAAGAAAGCCTGGTGTGGTACAGTTCATTGGGTCGCAAAGAATTGGACAGGATTTTGCAACTGAACTACAACAGTGAGATTTATTCAGTCAGCATGCTTCTTTGTTATTAAACTTCCCAAAATAGTAAACTGACATAGGTCAACTTCAGATATTCTATTAATATATAAATAGCCTTATACTGAAATAATACTATTTAAATCTCTTTGTGACAGAAATGAGGCAGGTATTTTGAGCATCTCTGTAAGGTCCATGTTGTTCCCTAAATATCTTTTCCATATTCTATCTTGTGAAAAGTGCATATTTTTGTGGGTGTGTAGAAATGATTTATTCATCAAGAAGTTTTCACTTACCTTCTCCTTTTATTTAAAACCGGTGTCATCTTTCTTGTTATTCCTATAGGTATTCTACAGTATTTCATAACTTGATTTACACTGAGTTGTGTTCAGCTATGATAGCTGCTTAAGGTCTGGGGCTTTGTAATTGTCATATTTCAGTCCTTTTACTGTGCTTAATAATGAGAGTGACCACTGTATACCATATATTGTGCTACATGTAACCATGATGATTTTATGGAATAAGTACTGTTATCCTCACAGTATTATAGATGAGGAAACTAACATTTGGTGGTATATAACTTATTAGAAGCAAATAGCTAGTGAGTTGGAGAAGGAAATGGCAACCCACTCCAGTATTGTTGCCTGGAGAATCCTGTGGATGGAGGAGCCTGGTGGGCTGCCGTCCATGGGGTCGCACAGAGTCGGACACGACTGAAGCGACTTAGCAGCAGCAGCAGCTAGTGAGTGGCAGAGCTAGTGACTTCAGAAGCATGCAGGTTAATTACCATCCTATATATAATGTCTTTTAATTTTGGATGTAATTTATGTGCTCAGATTTTTATTGAGTTAATTTGTGAAAGTCCTAAGGCATTCATAATACTCCAGGTGTAAATTTGGGAGGGCCTCGGCAAAGGAGCAGCAGTAAATGGAAAGACTCTTGGAAGACAAATTGCACATCTGCTTGCAGCCAGTATATACTGAGCTAATGTGGCTAAGTTTGTAAGGATCTCTGAAATTTTATCAGGGTAAGCTTCCTTATTTTTAAATAAATTGTCATTAATTTTGATTGTACTCGTAAAGGTATCTTGTTCTGTACATGGCTACTGGGTAGATGCTAAGCTATGATTTTATTTTTATTTCTAAGTGCTGAATGTTAGACATTATTAAAATTTCCTTCAGATAAATTACTTGTTCTCATAATTTTTACAAATCCTGTGTAGCAGTTGTTTTTTTCTTTTTTTTTAATTGGTTTTTTTGCTTGTCAATTTGGGATATATTACATGTGATACATCTTCATTTTTATCATGTGATCTTTTATACTTCCTACCACTTTAACATAAAGATTCAAATAGTTATCAGTGACAGAGTACTTTTAGATGAAAAGAGACAACATTTTTTCATGTTATTTTACAGCCTCCTTATCACTCTGTGGAATAGGTATTATTATTTCTTAAGGTGATTCAGAGATTAAACGATTTACCTATTCCAGTGCTCTTTTGATATTTGGAGAATCACTTTTATTAGTGTTGTTATTTTAACTTACTATTATGCTAAAAATACTTAGGTAAAGTCTGTTGAACACTTATATTAAATGAAAATGCAGAAATGTAATGTTAAAACAACTGTTACTTAATTTTGGGGGGTGGCAGCTGTTTTTCAGTCTTGTTTCTTATGAGGCATTAGTACTTATCTGCATCATTGTTCTCCTGTATATAATGTGTTTATGTCCTGGTTGCTTTAATAGTTTCTCTTTATATTAATACTTGGTTTTAAGCATTCTGACCATGATATGCCAAGGAATGGACTTTAAAACTATTTTATAGGAGTTCCTTGAATCTGTAAATTTATGTCTTTCACTAAAACTCAGAAATTCTTGGACATTATTTCTCAAAAAGACTTTTTTAAATTGACATTCTATTTCTTCTTTACTTCTGAGACTTCAGTTAAAGGGCCCTGAGGCTCTATTTATTTTAAAAATCCTTTTGCTCTCTGTCCTTCAGATTTGATCATTTATATTGATCTACAAGTTCATTATCTCTTTTTTCATCTCAATCCAATAGTTTCTGAGGTTAATATTTTTTGTTTGTATTATTTCCTTTTGGTTCTTCTTTTTAGCATTTATTTCTCCACTGAGATTCTCTACTTTTTCATTTATTGTCATCATATTTTGCTTTAAATCCTTGATTGTAGTTATATTGGCTAATTTAAAATCTTTGCTAACTGCAACATCTGGATAAATTCATGTCAATCTCCATTGATTGTATGCATTGTATTTTTAATGTTTTTGTTTTTTCATTTGTTGAGAACTTTCAAATTTTGTCCTGGGCATTGCGAATGATATTATAGAAAGTAGATTCTGTTGGACTCATTTAAAGAATATTAATTTTTTTTTTTTTTTTGTCTGTTTGTTTTTCAAGTCAGTTAGCTTGATTGTACTCCTTCAGATTCTGTTTCCCATGTGGTAGGTATTAGCTGAAATTTCAGATCAGTTCTTTTTACCTTAGGAGGGCTACTTGGAGTCTGTCTCTTATATAATTGTTTTGGGGCTTAGCAAAAAGACCTGAATAGTTCAGCCATAGAATTTAGAGCTTCTTTTCTCTGGTTCTTTACAGAATTCTCCCTCTTACTTTCTTGCTATGGTTTTCCTGGACTCTATCTTCTAGTTCTATAGGAGAGTAAGACTACTGGTTTTGACTAAATTTTAACTGCTCTTCATGACAAGGATTGGGGTCCTCACTCAGGACATAAAGATGAGAATCTTTTTCAGTGCAAATCTCTTACCACCCCCCACCCCTCCCCCCCAAATTTGGCCTGCTTTTGTTCACTTCACTGTGCCTTCAGATCTTTTTTTAAAACCTATCTTATTCAGAGTTTATAATTATTATCTAGGGTAGGGTTTGTTTTATGGGAACTATTTGACTATGACTAGAAGCAGAAATCTGTACTTGGCTTTTGAGTTCTCCAGTCCCTTATGGTCTTGTGGCTTTTCTCCATTTTTCAAAAATATATGTTTATATTGTTGAACTTTCCGCTTGTTCAGAAATTGGTGCTTAGGCCTAATTCCTTAAAATCAGTCTCTCTGCTGTCCTAGTTTATGCCTTGTCTAATTAAAGTCATGCTTGTATTTGAAAAGTGGACAATTTCCAAGGAAAGTGAGCAGCTGGTATTGACACTCAAAAGAGTTTTATGAAATGAAAGTAAGCAAAGGGCCAGTTCAGCTGAACCTCAGGAAAAAATATCTAATGGTGAGATTTGTGAGACTAAACAATCTGGCAAGGGGACCTTCTCTGAGCTGTTTCAAACTGAATTGGAAAAGTCAGAGAAAAAACAAGTAATAAGCCTAGGTCTTGTATTGGCTGATGGACAGTTTATATGATCTCATAGTTACCTTTTCTAGTGGCTATTTGACTGTGTGGTTATTAGAAAGAAAGCCTGTTAGGTTTTATTTTATTAATATATATCTGTGCATTGAAGTAAGAAAATGAATTCCTCTAAAAGGTTTAAAATTGATAGTAAAACTTATGGAAGGGAAGCAATAGTATGATACTCATTTTATAAGTTCTTTAAAAAAATTCTTGATTGCAAGGACTCTCTTGTTTATTATTATATTCCCAACACCCAGGATAGTGCCCTACCGATAGAAGGGATTCAATAAGTGTAAGTATCCTTTGTGCTTTTATTATGTTTGATAAAAAAATGACATAGTCTCAAATGAATGTCAGTTATTGAAAGTGAAAATTAACATTGAGTTTTCTATTATTTCTCTTATTCTTCTTTGTTTCTGTTTCCCCTTAAGTTCAGGAGCCTGAATTTCAGATGTTTAGGTGTTCTTTGTAGTTTTGGTCACAGGAAAAAGCAAAAAGTAAATTTTGTTGCAACTGTGAAATGCACTGCAGAAGAACAGAAAATCAAATTTATTTGCTGGAAAAGAGTATTAAACAAAGTGGTTAATGATACCAGATCTGAACTCAAATAGTTCTCACTTTAAATTCTGGCTACATGCTATACTCACTTGTGACCTTTGAAAACTTCCTTAACTCCTCTGAGTCTCAGTTTCATCATTTTTAAAAAGTGTGGATAATTAGTACCTATTTCATGTGGCACATGTGAGTTTAACATGAGATTGATGTATAAAATTATTTAGCATCATACCATATACACAATAGGTACTTAATAAAATATAGCTGCTACTTTATGGTGATTGTTCTATTCATCTTAATCTTCTTTGTAGTTTCTTCTTTCTTGCTTTTTAGATAATTTTATATTTTAACATCAGACTACTTACTGTCTCTGTGACCTTGAACCTTTTTGGCTTAATTTTTGATCCTCAGTTAAAATGTTCATGAAATGAGGACTTGAACTAACTCAGAATTTCTCCCTTGTACCATCTCTGACTGATGAGAGCTTCTTGGAGCACTATTGTTCAGAATACCTGCAGCTACTCCCATGCTTCACTAGAAGACATCCTATACTGATATGAGTCTGGGAACCAAATTTGATTCTCTTATCCATTCATAGGACTTCCCAGGTGGCACTAGTGGTAAAGAATCCACCTGCCAGTGCAGGAGATGTAACAGATGTGGGCTTAATCCCTGGGTTGGGAAGATCACATGGAAGAGGGCACGACAAACCAGTATTCTTGCTTGGAGAATCCCATGGACAGAGGAGCCTGGTGGACTGTGGTCCATAGCGTTACAATGAGTTGGACATGAATGAAGCAACTTAGCAGGCATGCAAGCACCTATTCATAGTGTCAGTCTTCAACTTCCAGTAGAGGGAATGTAAAAGAAGTCCCCTTAAAGACATATTTATGTAACTTTGCATTTTTTAAAACAAATACTTATTGAGTGCTGCTTTATATAATGCATTGTGTTAGGTGCTTCCTTTGGGTCTGTGAGGGGTGAAGATACAAGTGAATAAATGCCTTTTCCTGGAGTAGATAGCTCTGATAATAATAAAGAAATTATAGTAAAGACATAAGAAAGTGACAAAGAAATTGTATGAAATGTGCTCTAAACAAATATGTTTTTAGCCGAATATTTAACAAGGTAGAACTTTAGTTCCTACCAGCAAAAACAAGAGTTTATGATAGTTTATTTTTGCAGCATTATACAGTGAGTAGCCCTATACGAAGCATGATGTTTATTATTAAACCAGAATACTAAAATATAGTGCATTTTATATTTAATTATTAGATCACATAATTGATACATCAATATGACTTATGTATTGTCATTGATTTATGTGTTGATTTATGTTTTTATTTGCTTGTTTTATTTGCTAGTGTTTTCTTCAACCAGGCAGAGATTTGGGTCAACCCATTAAGGGTTCTTTTGGATGGATCTTGAAATTTGAGAAAAATCTGCACTTTACATAGTATTCAGCTATTCACAGAGTTTATGTTGGGCTCTTGTTCCTTCTAGTTAATCAGGGTTAGCATGTATTCTTCAAATGAACTGTATTGACTGAACTATATTGAAATGTGTTGTATTACCTTGCTCTTGGTCTACAATATTTTTATTTTTATTTGAGATATAAGAAATACGTATAATGAATGTGTCATTACATGTTATATTGTGTTACATGTTATACTTTAATAGTAGCATAATGCTTAAAAGTAACTTTAAAGAAAAATGAATAATTTGTTCAAAAAAACAAGAAACTCCAAATATTTTAGTATTCTAAGTTATAATTATTTGCTTATTTGTATTTTGAAGAATGACCAAAGAAGTTGCATTTATTTGTGATTCAGTATTTTGAAATATTAAGTTCCAACCAAAGTAATATTTCATTAAAAGAGATGGTGTCATTAGAACTGATTTATAAAAGGCACTGATACACTAATCCTCTGTTATCTGACACTTTGTAAATGTTCTGTATCTGAGCACTTTTTTTTTCTCCAGTTTCAAGTAGAGCGAGCAGAAGATGTTTATTTCTATTAAAAATAACAATTTGTTTGATATATTGTGGCTAAACTGGTTTCAGTGTCAAAATGGGCCACCCACAGAGAGTCCAGTGAGTGCTTATTGAGGATTGGCTGCTTAAACTGCTGCTACTTACGCTAATAGTATTGCCAGTTCTGTGATTTAGTGCTTGATCAAAGATAGTGATTACTTAGAAGTGTATCTTTCCAAATGCCTGATCTGCTGATATTCCATATTAAAAAATATGGGAAGAATTTTCTTTGATAAATCTAAAATCATATAATTAAATTGAATCTTCAAATAACAGCTCAGTTATTCTCTTAAATGTTAGCATGACAAACATTATTTTAAATAATGTCTAGTGTGCTATGAAATGCCGTCATTCTTTATTAAACATTATATTTGTATTGTCTTTCTCTGTGTTTTGCCACAGAGAGAGTTTTGCCTCTGTGAGATTTTTAAGAATATTATAAAAGCAGTTATCACTCTGATACCAATTTTATTTGGTACGCTTGAATCATACACATTCATAGCAATCTATCATAACGAAGTAAGTGTTTTACTTTTCAGGGGAAGTCTCTTGGTGTTAAATCTTCCTAAGTATGATGTGGTGGATCAGGGGTTGAGTGGTAATATAACTGTTTGGTTTGAGAATATAATGTTTGGAATAGCAGAGGTCACTTGGAGTTCAGAGTGTTTCTCAGGTAATTTAACTAACTGCTCAATTAAGGGAAAAAGGCATGCTCTAAGATGAAATTATATTTTCATTGGCCACAGAAAATATAAATGCAATGAAGATTTCTGTATTAACTGCTTACCAAGGGTTTAACATAAATACGTACACAGACACACAAAGTCCTTGCACTGATGGTATATGAACAGTGAGAAGATTATTGGACTTGTGTGCTATGAATTTATTCCAAATATTATTCTGTGTTCTGTCACACAGCTATAAACTAGTGTGAAGGATTTCTAGGATTTAATGTGGCTGAAATTGTCACTTTCATGATAAACATAAACCTAATTATTCAGAGAATTGTATGTATAATTCATAGTCTGCTGAATCGAGAATTTTTTAATGTTGCAATATATGTCATTATATAAATAAAGCTTGTGTGTTTTATAATATAGCAACTTTTAAAATAAGATTTGTTTAAAATAAAAACAAAATTCCTAACATAAACATTCTTGTGTAAACATAAACATATAGAACTTTTAAGTGGTTTGTTTGCCTATGGCCTTGAACATAGAGAGTGGTAAGTTTAGTGAAAATGAGTTAATGTAAATTATGGTGATTTATGTTACAGTTATAGTGGAATCTTGAAGGAGGGCTAAGTTTTAAAGTCAGGGCCTAAGGTAATAGTTGAATGTAGCACGAATTACCCTTGAAATCCTTTAAATTTTTCTTAAGCATCCATGTTCTTAAGATCCATGGCACTATCTATAATAAGTCCAGCATAGGCAGTTTTTTCCTCTATTGGTAAATGATATTACGGCTTCTTTCATTGGCCACCAGGTAAAAAAATAAAAGCTACCTTTAATTTAGGTGCTATATGCCAAAAATATTTGTTTTGTTTTTTTTTGTAAGCACATGAAGTTTATCTTAAGTATCTTAAATATGTGTATAATGTAACTTCTCTGTATTGCTTGTGGTCATAGTCTAAAGCAGGTGTTTATAAAAAGTTTCCTAGAAAAAAGGAACATAGTGTATCTACAACAAACAGCCAGAAAACAGTTAACAAAATGGGAATAAGTACAAACCTGTCACTAATTACCCTAAATACCAAACTTTCCAATTAACGGACATAGGGTTGAATGGTATACATGAAAAGAGACTCTTCTATTTGCTACCTACAAGGAACTTACTTCAAACCTAAAGACACTAATAGACTGAAAGTGAAGGGATAGAAAGAGATATTCCATAAAAATGGAAATAAAAAGAGAGTTGAAATAAAAAGAGAGTTGCATTACTGATACTTAAGTCAAAGAAAATAGACTTTGAAACAAAAACTGTGAGACATAGAAGAGCAGCATAATGATGAAGAGGCCAACCCAGCAAGAGAACATAACAGTTATAAGTATTTATACACCCAATGTAGGAGCTACTAAATATATACAGCAAGTGTGAACAGAAATAAAGAAATAGATAATATATTAACAATAATAATATAATATTTTCAATAGAAAACCTCATATGCCCCTCTTACATCAGTGGATAGATCATCCAGAGAGAAAATCAGTATGAAAACCCTGATCTTCAGTAACACATTATACCAAATTAATTTAATAGCTGTATGCAGAACATTCTATCCTAAAGCAACAGAATACACATATTTTTCAAATGCACATGGAGCATTCTCCAAGATAGATCAAACATTAGGCCACAAAAAAAAAGGGCTCAATACATTTTAAAAGATTGAAATCATATCAATCATTTTTCCCAGCTGCAACAGTTTGAAACTAGAGATTAATTACAAGAAGAAAACTGGAAAAATACAACATATGGAGACTAAACAACATGCTACTAAACAGTCAGTGGGTAAACAAAGAAATAAAAGTGGTCAGGAATACCTTGAGACAAATGAAAATGAAAGTACTAAATCTATGAGACACAGCAAAAGCAGTGCTGAGAAGGAAGTTTATACCTACCCCAAGAACAAGAAAAATCTGAAATAATCTGACTATATGTTTATAGAAACT
Source organism: Cervus canadensis (assembly GCF_019320065.1). Taxonomy (NCBI): domain Eukaryota; kingdom Metazoa; phylum Chordata; class Mammalia; order Artiodactyla; family Cervidae; genus Cervus; species Cervus canadensis. Next base: position 26,989,804 of record NC_057389.1, on the reverse strand, counting down.
AGATAAAGAACAGACAAATCCCAGATTTAGTAGAAGCAAAGAAATAATAACAATCAGAATGGAATAAATGAAATAGAAACTAAAAATATAAAATAAAGAGAAAGAATGGAAAGATCTTTATTTTTCTTGATAAAAAATCTCAAGGTAAAGGCCATACTTTACAAGCCAATAGGTAATATACTCAGTGGTGAAAAGCTTTATGATTTTCCTCTAACATCAGTAACAAGACCAAAAATGTTCACTCTTGCCACATTTATTCAACAAAGTATTGAAAGTCCTAGCCCTAGTAGTTGAGCAAGTAAAAGTCATCCAAACTGAAAAGGAAACTATCCCTATAAACAGGTAGCATGATACTGTATATAAGAAACTCTAAAGACTCTACTGATACAATTCAAACTAACAAGTTGTTTAGTAAAGTTGCAAGATACAAACTTAAGATTCAGAAAACTTGCATTTCTATATACTAATAATTATTAGAATGAGCAATGCAAAAAGAAATCCCATTTATCAATGTATGTAAAAGAATAAAATATTTAGGAAAAACTTTAAACAAAAAGGTGAAAGACCTTTTTGGTCTTTCATCAATATAAGATACTGGTGAAGAGAATAGGAGATGACAGAGATAAAGGAAAGATACATGTGATCATGGATTGAATGAATCAGTATTGTTAAAATGTTAATACTACCCAAAGCAGTCTGCACATTTAATACAACTCGTATTAAAATACCCATAACCTTTTTCACAGAGCTAGAACAAATAATTCTAAAACTTGTATGGAACCAAGAAAAAGTCCTGACTAGCTAGAGGAATCTTGAGAAAGAACAAAGTTGGAGGTATTACATTCTCAGATTTCAAGCTATACTACAAAAGTACAGTAATCAAAACAATGTGGTACTGGTACAAAAACATGCACGTAGATAAATGAAACAGAAATGAGAGCCTAGAAGTGTAAAGTGTTGCCAATATGTAATCAGAAGAGCATGGACTTTGGTGATAAATAACTCCTGGTTCAAATCCATCCCTCTCAGTGCATGGCCCAGGGCGTTTCTGCGCCTCAGACTGCTTACAATAGGAACAGTAATATTTCTCTGATAGTATGTGAAAGTGGTCTAGCAATAAGTTGACAGCAACTGTATTTCTGTTTTCCTTTTCTGCCTCATTGAATATAATTATAAACATTTTTGAAAAGTAACTAGAATTACATTGGTTAATTAAAAATTGCATCTAACTTATAAAGAGTTATTAAAGTCAAATAATTTGTCATTAGTCATAACACATTCTGTATCCCCTTCCTGATTAAACTATTTCAACAATTCTCCAAAGTTTTCTGTTACGAGTGAAGGAGATCAACCTTCAAGGAGATCAAAACAATCAATCCTAAACGAAATCAGTCCTGAATATAGTGGAAGGACTGATGCTGAGGCTGAAGCTGAAGCTGAATACTTTGGCTGCCTGATGCTAATAGCTGATTCGTTGAAAAAGACTCTGAGGCTGAGAAACACTGAAGGCAGGAAAAGGGACAAGAGAGGATGAGATGGTTGGATGGCATCAACGACTCAATGGGAATGAGTTTGAGCAAGCTCCACGAGTTGGTGATGGTCAGGGAAGCCTCGAGTGCTGCAGTACATGGGGCCGCAAAGAGTAGGACACGACTGAGCAACTGAACTGAACTGAACTGAACTGAAAGATATTCAACATCATTAGCCATTAGGGAAATGCAAATTAAAACCACAGTGAGATAACACTGCACATCTATCAGAATGACTCAGATTAAAGATAGTGATAATAGCAGGTTCTGGAGAGGATGTGGAAAAACTGTCAGGTGCATTGCTGGTGGGAATATAAATTGTCATAGTTACTCTGGGAAAACTGTTCGGCTGGTTATTATATTCAAATAAAACATACACTTATCACATGATTTACCAGTCATACTGCTGGGCATTTATCCTAGAGAGATGAAAACTTATCTTCACACAAAAAAGTCATAATGATTGCGGTAGCTTCGTTCTTAGCCTGAGGTTGGAAACAACCCATATGTCTTTGAGCTGGTGAATGATTGTACAAGCTATGGTACATTTAACATGAAATACTACTGAACAATAAAAGCATATGAACTATTCCTATAGAAAGTGACTTGGATAAATCTAAAGGAAATTATGTAGATTGAAAAAGTCAACTGCGAAATGAATCCATTTATATAGAAAAATTCTTGAAGTGAGAAAATATAGAAACTGAGAATAGATTAGTTGTTGCCAATGATGTGACTGGTGATGGAAGTAAAGTCCAGTGCTATAAAGAGCAATATTGAATAGGAACCTGGAAAGTTAGGTCCATGAATCAAGGCAAATTGGAAATGGTCAAAGAGGAGATGGCAAGAATGAACATCGACATTTTAGGAATCAATGAACTAGAATGCACTGGAATGGGTGAATTTAACTCAGATGACCATAATATCTACTACTGTGGGCAAGAATCCCTTAGAAGAAATGGAGTAGCCATCATAATCAACAAAAGAGTCTGAAATGCAGTACTTGGATGCAATCTCAAAAATGATAGAATGACCTCTGTTTGTTTCCAAGGCAAGCCATTCAGTTTCACAGTAATCCAAGTCTATCCCCGAACTAGTAATGCTGAAGAAGCTGAAGTTGAATGATTCTATGAAGACCTACAAGACCTTCTAGAACCAACACCCAAAAAAGTTGTCCTTTTTATTATAGGGGACTGGAATGCAAAAATAGGAAGTCAAGGAATACCTGGAGTAACAGGCAATGTTGGCCTTGGAGTACAGAATGAAGCAGGGAAAAGGCTAAGAGAATTTTGCTGAGAGAATGCACTGGTCGGCAAACACCCTCTTCCAACAACACAAGAGAAGACTCAACACGTGGACATCACCAGATGGTTAATACCGAAATCAGATTGACTATATTGTTTGCAGCCAAAGATGGAAAAGCACTATACAGTCAGCAAAAACAAGACTAGGTGCTGACTGTGGCTCAGATCATGAATTCTCATCGCCAAATTCAGACTTAATTGAAGAAAGTAAGGAAAACCACTAGACCATTTAGGTATGACCTAAATAAAATCCCTTATGACTGTACAGTGGAAGCAAGAAATAGATTCAAGGGATTAGATCTGATAGAGTGCCTGAAGAACTATGGATGGAGGTTTGTTACATTGTCCAGGAGGCAGTGATCAAGACCATCCCCAAGAAAAAGAAATGTAAGCAGGCAAAATGCTTGTCTGAGGACAACCATAGCCTTACAAACAGCTATGAAAAGAAGAGAAGCTAAAGGCAAAGGAGAAAAGGAAAGATATACCAATTTGAATGCAGAGTTCCAAAGAATAGCAAGGAGAGATAAGAAAGCCTTCCTCAGTGATCAATGCAAAGAAATAGAGGAAATCAAGAGGATGGGAAAGACTAGAGATCTCTTCAAGTAGATTAGATATACCAAGGGAACATTTCGTGTAAAGATGCACACAATAAAGGACAGAAATGGTATGGACCTAACAGGAGCAGAAGATATTAAGAAGAGATGGCAAGAATGCACAGAAGAACTATTCAAAAAAGACCTCCATGACACAGATAATCACGATGGTGTGCTCACTCACCTGGAGCCAGACATCCTAGAATGTGAAGTCAAGTGGGCCCTAGGAAGCATCACTATGAACAAAACTAGTGGAGGTGATGGAATTCCAGCTGAGCTATTTCAAATCCTAAAAGGTGATATTGTGAAAATGCTGCACTCAATATGCCAGCAAATTTGGAAAACTCAGCAGTGGCCACAGGACTGGAAAAGGTCAGTTTTCATTCCAATCCCAAAGAAAGGCAATGCCAAAGAATTTTCAAACTACTGCTCAATTGCACTCATCTCACATGCTAGCAAAGTAATGCTGAAAATTCTCCAAGCCAGGCTTCAACAATATGTGAACCATGAACTTCCAGATGCACAAGCTGTGTTTAGAAAAGGTAGAGGAACCACAGGTCAAATTGCCAACTTCCGTTGGATCAGCGAAAAAGCAAGAGCTTTCCTGAAAAACATCTGCTTTATTGACTATGCCAACGACTTTGTGTGGATCACAGCAAACTGTGGAAAATTCTGAAAGAGATGGGAATACCAGACCACCTGACCTTCCTCTTGAGAAATCTGTATTCAGGTCAAGAAGCAACAGTTAGAACTAGTTTTGAACAACAGAATGGTTCTAAATTGGGAATGGAATACATCAAGTTTGTATATTGTCACCCTGCTTATTTAACTTATATGCAGAGTACATCATGAGAAAGGCTGGACTGGATGAAGCACAGACTGGAGTCAAGAGTGCTGGGAGAAATATCAGTGACCTCAGATATGCAGATGACACCACCCTTTTGGCAGAAAGGTAGAAAAACTAAAGAGCCTCTTGATGAAAGTGAAAGAGGAGAGTGAAAAAGTTGGCTTAAATCTCAACATTCAGAAAACTAAGATCATGGCATCTGGTCCCATTACTTCATGGCAAATAGATGGGGAAACAGTGGAAAGAGTGACACACTTTATTTTTCTGGCTCCAAAATCACTGCAGATGGTGATTGCAGCCATGAAATTAAAAGACACTTGCTCCTTGAAAGAAAAGTTATGACCAACCTAGACAGGTTATTAAAATGCAGAGACATTACTTTGCCCACAAATGTCTTGTCTAGTTGAAGCTATGGTTTTTCCAGTAGTCATTAACGGATGTGAGAGTTGGACTATAAAGAAAGCTAAATGCCGAAGAACTGATACTTTTGAACTGTGGTGTTGGTGACGACTCTTCAGAATCCCCTGGATAGCAAGGTGATCCACCCAGTCCATCCCAAAGGAAATCAGTCCTGAATATTCATGGTAAGGACTGATGCTGAAGCTGAAACTTTAATACTTTGGCCACCTGATGCAAAGAACTGACCCCTTGGAAAAGGTCCTTATGGTGGGAAAGATTGAAGGTGGGAGCAGAAGGGACTGATAGAGGACGAGATAGTTGGTGAAATGGCATTGCCATTTCAATGGCCATGAGTTTGAATAAACTCTGGGAGTTGATGATGGACAGGGAAGCCTGGCATCCTGCAGTCCATGTGTTCGCAAAGAGTCTGACACATCTGAGCGGTTCAATTGAACTGAAGTGACAGAACAATGTGAAGAATTTTTATGGTTGAAGAAGCTGTGATAATAGATTGTATTCTTGATTTTGGTCATGGTACAGAAACCTACCCATGAAATGCCAGTACTTGAAACTTAACATTTCCATGAGAGAATAGACAGAAGGAGAAATACAATCCCACAGCCTCCAGAAAGAAAATCACACTCGCAGAAAGCTAACCAAAATGAACACATGGATCACAGTCTTGTTTAACTCAAGGCATGAGCCATGCTGTGCAGAGCCACCCAAAACAGACGTGTCATGGTGGAGAGTTCTGACAAAATGTGGTCTGCTGGAGAAGAGAATGGCAAGCCACTTCAGTATCCTTGCCTCTAGAACCCCATGAACAGTATGAAGAGGCAAAAAGATATGACCCTGGGAGATGAACAGCTTAGGTCTGTAGGTGTCCAATATGCTACTGGGGAAGAGAGGAGAAATAGCTTCAGAAGGAATGAGGGGGCTGGGCCAAAGCAGGTAAGACACCCAGCTGTGGATGTGTCTGGTGTGAAGGTAAAGTCCAGTGCTGTAAAGAACAATATTGCATGAAAACTGAAATGTTTGATCCACGAATCAAGGTAAGTTTGATGTGATCAAGCAGGAGATGGCAAGAGTTTGAACAATGACATTGTGGGAATCAGTGAACTAAAAGGGATGAGAATGGGTGAATTTAATTTAGATGACCATTGTATCTACTACTGTAGGCAAGAATGCCTTAGAAGAAATGGAGTAGTCCTTATAGTCAACAAGAGAGTCCAAAATGCTGTACCAGGGTACAACCTCAAAAGTGGCAGAATGACCTTGGTTTGTTTCCAAGGCAAACCACTCAGCATCGCAGTAATCCAGGTCTATGCCCCAGTAATGCTGAAGAAGCTGAAGCTGAATGATTCTATGAAGTCCTACAAGACCTTCTAGAACTAACAACAACAAAAAAGAGTCCTTTTCATCATAGGGGATTTAATATACACACTAAGATAAATACATATAAAACTGAGGATATCTGGTTGAGTAAATTCTTACAGTGTCAGTTTTCAGGTTTTCATGTTATGTGAAAGATTTCTAAGATGTTACCATTTGGGAAACTGGGTGAAGTCTACAGAGGATCTCTTTGTACAACTCCTACAACTGCATATGAATCATAATTCTCTCAACATTAAAAATTTAATAAGAACATGGATCTTTCCAGAACACTTTTAAACTTAAAGCAATTATTTAAAATATATTTGAAGCAGTATAATAGTTATATATTTGCATGTACAGTTAAATATCCTTGTTTTAATTTTAAAATAGAAAGGAGGAGGAATCTCAGAGTTCCTTAAAAATTAAGCAAATACGGTTATATATTTTTTAATTTGAATAATCAGGAATCAATATTTATCATTAACAGCAGTGAAGGTAACATTTTCAATCCTTTATAATTTGGTAACAGTAGTAAAGGTGGTGGTTCCGTAGTAAAGAATCCCCATGTCAATGCAGGAGACATGGGTTTGATCCCTGAGTTAGGAAGATCCTCCCTGGAGAGGAAATGGCAACCCACTCCAGTATTCTTGCCTTGGAAATCCCATGGCCAAAGGAGCCTGGCTGGCTACAGTCCAGGGGCTTGCAGAAGAGTCTGACATGACTTACTCATAACATTGCAACAACAATTCATTACTTTTGTTACCAAGTGCTATTGTATCATTTAAAAGTTTCTATAAAATAATAGTATATTTTGTATTATGGAAGCTTTGTTGTTGTTCAGTTGCTAATTTGTGTCTGACACTTTGCGACCTCATAAACTTGAGCATTCCAGATTCCTCTATTCTCCACTATCTCCAGTGCGTTAGCTCTTTGCATCAGGTGGCCAAAGTATTGGAGCTTCAGCATCAGTCCTCCCAATGAATATTCAGGATTGATTTCCTTTAGGATTGACTCGTTTGATCTCCCTGTAGTCCAAGGGACTCTCAAGAGTCTTCTCCACCACCACAATTCAAAAACATCAATTCTTCAGCACTCAGCCTTCTTTTTGGTCCAGCTCTCACTTCCATACATGACTAGGGGAAAGGCCATAGCTTTCATTACGGGACCTATGTTGATAAAGTGACGTCTCTGCTTTTTTACTATGTTATATAGGTTTGTCGTAGCTTTCCTTCCAAGGAGCAAGCGTCTTAATTTTATGGCTTCAGTCACCACCTGCAGTGATTTTGGAGCCCATGAAAATAAAATGTGTCACTGCTTCCACTTTTCCCCCATCTATTTGCCATGAACTGATGACTCGATGCTGTGATCTTACTTTTTTGAATGTTGAGTTTCAAGCCAGTTTTTTCACTGGCTTAGAAAATAATAAATAATTTCAAGCCATTATTACAGAATTCTAAGTAGTTCTGTGAGTACCTGGCTATCTCTAGGTCCAGTTTGGAGTACTTCTTGGTATCAGTCCTAGTGTCTGTTGCAACAAAGTGCTTTAACAAGGGAAATGATGCATTTAGAAAATATTTTAATTATGTGTGATTTTGAATAGTTTCTGCTAAGTTGAATGTGTGTTATAAAACTTAGCTTTTTTATTAGACATCAAACCACATATTCAGGTAATATTCTTATGTATCAGCATCCATTTTTTTTTTTTTCTTTCAGTCAGTTTCTAACTTTTCCCTAGTGGTGCAATTTCAGCAGAAATATGTTTATCAAAAGTAATAGCGCACATATACCCTTGGTAATCAAAATGGAAAAATATGTGGCACTGGTTTTAAGTGAAGATTTTTTTATTGTTGTTTATACAAGCACAGCTAAATAGAACTATCTTCCTTCGTGTTTATATTAACTGAAGATTTTTTGGAAATAATTTCTGTTCATTAGCTTTTAGAGTCTGATAAGAATAATGTACTTTTTAAAACTTTTCATTGATGAGATCTTTTGTAGACTTCTTGCAAAGGAAAAGATAATTACTTTTGGATTCAGTTTAATGACAGTCCTTATTCTTGATATATTACTTTTTTGACAGTTGATAAGTCTCCTATATTGGGAAGAAAGCCACCTGCATAGTAAATATCATTCTGGTCTCTCATATTATTTTTTTCTAATTGTGACAGTCACTGGCTATACTATGTTCATAAAAGACTATCTTGGAAAGACAATGCTGTCATGTTTATGATTTATGTTTTCCATAGAGTTCTGAATCTAATTTCAAGATATTACCTTCATGCTTAAAAGTAAAATACATATAATGATTATGTTTTAATTTTATGAAGGTATTTGTTATTTTTTCCATGCTTGCCTGTGTCTGAAATTTATAGATAGGTCTCTCTCTCTATTTTTATATATTGATAGCTCCTTGCTATTTTACAATACAAAGTTTTGGCATATAGTAGGTATTAATTTCCTATGGCTGCTGTAACAAATTACCACAAGCTGGATGGCTTAAAACAAAAATTTATTCTTTCACAGTTCTGGAGGCCAGGGACCCTAAATCAAGGTTTCCATGTAGACAGGGCCATACTCCTTCTAAGGGCTCTGGGGAAAGACATGTTCCTTGCCTCTTCCAGGGGTTTTGTTTTGTATTTTCCAGTTTAAAATAGTTGTGGTGAAAAAATCATGTGCTAGTTACACTCTAAAGTCTGTTTGTAAGAGAAATTTTAAATGCTACGAAAAAGTCAGATTGGGTCTTTTACCTCTAGGGCCTTAGATAAACTACTTACCTCTCTATGCCTCAGTATCTTACAAAGTGGGGATTTATAGTAGCACATATCTTTTGGGCTAGTAGGGAGAATTAAATGAGTTAATTCATAAGAGTTGTTATTATAATTATTATCTGAAATGTACATGCTTCTTGAGGTCTACACTCCCAACTAGAACATAAATTCCATGAGGACAGGAAATCTGTCCTGTTGGATGTTGGGACTTTAGAAGCTAAAACAAAACCTGACACACATTAGACCCTCAATACGTACATCTTTTTATGTTGTTTTTTTGCCAGATAACCCTTTATTTAAAAATCAACATTAATATTTTTGAAATTTAGCTTTTTATTATATCTGCATATGAACATCTAAATGCATTTACAATCTCCATCTATGTCAGAGTTTCTCAGCCTAAACACCATTAAGATTTTGGGCTGGACAGTTCTTTGCTGTGGGGTTGGGTGTAGCTGTTGTGTAGGATGTTTAGCAGTATCTTTGACCTCTACTCACTAGATTCCAGTAGTAACTTCCCAGTTGTGTCAACCAAAAATGTCTCCAGACATTGCCAAATGTTCCTGGGGGTCAAAATTGCTTCAGTTGAGAATAACTGAGTTTAAGTCAGATATCTCTCTCTCTAGCCAGTATTTCCCTTCTCAAGTGTCCTGCTTGACCACAGGAAGTCTTAATCCCACTAGCTTTCCCCCCTGTGGCTTCCCAGAGAAAATTTCTCAGCATTGGCATAGTCCCCTGTCTTAGTTGCCTATGTGAAAACTAATATTCTTTACAAGGAGTTACACATACAAAACCACTGGATGCTGAATATGGCTGTTCTGAATTATCACATTGCAAGAGTTAACAAAAACAACCAAAAGGTGGTGAAATACACGTAACATAAAACTTACCATCTTAACCATTTTTAAGTGTGACATAAAAATGACATTCACATTACTTTATTTGACTTTTTTCACTTTTATTGCTACTGTTCCTTGTCTTATGGCCATGTCACTACAATTTTTGCCTCATCTTCACGTCACCTTTGTGTGTGTGTGTGTATGTGTGTTTATGTGTGTAAATGCCTTCTGATTCTCTCTTATAGAGAGGACAAGCTCTTTCTCTCAAGACATTTAACTTAGTCCCATCTTTTGCCATGTAAAGTAATATTTACAGGTTCCAGGGATTCGGAAGTGAATAATTTGGGGGAGTCCATTATTTAAGCCTGTGACAGTAGCCATTCATTAAATATTTAATCATACACAAAGTATGGAGTTATTTTTAGGATTATTTTATGTAAGTGATTTCTTTAAATATCAAGTTTACAAGTCAACTGGACAAGTCAAGAGGTAATTACACAGTGCCTCTTGGTCCCCTTCAGAATATGGCTCAAACTTCTTCACACAGCTTTTAAGGTGCCTATTAATTGACTTCTGTCTTCATCCCTCTTCATCTCTAATCATCCCCAGTCATGGATTCTTATATATCCACACAGAGACGTGTGATCTAGTCAGAAACCACTCTGTTTTTTGTTTGTTTTTTATTCTGTACTCTTGCTGTTATCAGTTTTTATCCAGAATTCTCTCTCTCTTTTTTCACCCTCCATGCAGCCTTTAGAACAAATAATTTTTAGCTTTAGGGCTGAGAAATGAGGAAGAAAATGGATACAATTTAAGCAGACATATCCGGTATGATAATAGTCATACATTTAGAAAAGTAACAATTTGTTTCATGTAATTTAAATTTAAATTTAAATTACCACAGTTTATTTATCCAGTCACCTACTGAAGGACATCTTGGTTGCTTCCAAGTTTTGGCAACTGTAAATAAAGCTGCTGTAAACTTATGTACACACAAAGACATGCATAAGGATGTTTATAGCAGCTTTATCCATGATTGCCAAAAACTAGAAGCAACCAAGTTGTCCCTCAGTAGGTGAACTGATAAATAAGCTGTGGTACATCGGATAATTGAATATGTTGATAATGGAGAAAGCTGATGCATATATGTGGAGGGGTATATGGGGAATTTCTCTATCTTCTCTCAATTTTGCTGTGAACCTAAAACGTCTCTAAAAAAGAACATCTTAAAAATGTATTTACTAAAAACAAAGCTTGTCAGATCTTGCTTGCTAAAAGTATGTTCAAGATTAAGTTCTCAATCAGACTTCCATGGGAGAGTCCTCATCAAACTCTGAAGAGAACTTGGATATATTTCTAAAGAGGGAGAGGATTAAAGTACTCTAACAAAATATAACTTTTGTCACCTTCAGAGAGCAATTCCCTCAGCTCCTATATTCAAGCAAGAGTATACAAAACTATTAATTGCTCCATCATACCAGTCACCTGCCAGTTATGTTCACTAGCCTAAAAGGGCTTTTGAGCATTAATTTCATGTGTTCTTACATGATGTGAAATGAAAAGTACAAAATAATTGTTTACTGAGTCTCTAACTCTGTCCTCAGTAGATTTCATTCCAACATGTGAAGATTCATTTTAAATGGGCCTATTCTAGAATTAGAGTTAAAATCAGGAAGCAGCTCTTAGATGATCACAGTTTAGGCTTTTTCAAAATATCTCAAAAAATGTACCTAGATATATGATCAATGATAGTAGTTTAGCATGTAGAATACTTTAAAATCATTTACACAGTTTGAATATCAATATTCATTTGGTACCAAGAAAAACTTGAGAAGTCTTAAAACAATGATTTCTTTCAAAAATCATTTAAAAACTAAGAACTACTAGTATATTTTATATAAAAGTGAAAGTGAAAGTTAAGTCGCTCAGCTGTGTCCAACTCTTTGCAACCCCGTGGACTGTAGCCCACCAGGCTCCTCCGTCTATGGGATTCTCCAGGCAAGAATCCTGGAGTGGGTGCCCATTTCCTTCTCCAGGGGATCTTCCCGACCCAGGGATCGAACCCAGGTCTCCCACATTGCAGGCAGAGGCTTTAACCTCTGAACCACCAGGGCAGGGAAGCCCCCATATTTTATTTAAAACTTTTGCTATTTTAGCTCTTTTTTTCTGTAGCTTTATATAGACAATATCTGTAATATTCATGTCTTTTTTACATGTTAATTTTATTCTCATTAGTTAAATGCTTTCTGAAAATTGGTAGCTTTAAAATGAAAGAGTAAATTAACCAAGCTATTATAACTAATGTCAGCTTTGAATGAAATATGTTCAGTGCCAGAAAACTGTTAGCTATTTTATTTCAAAAATTTTAGAAGGGCAAACTGAAAAGGATATAACCTTTCATTTTGAAATGAGGTCTTCAAGCATCATTTATTTATAAGTATATTCTTCAGGGAATGTAACCTATCTTCTTTGCCTTTTGAATGACAAACATAGTTGAAAATTTAAGACATTCATCAAAGCAATTCCCTGGTCAATAGTGGTCTGGTCCAGATGGGATTTTCTCAAGTGCTTTGTCTGGGCTAGTTTTCAGATGTGATGGGGCTTAAGTGAAAGGACATTCATCACATACCTAGGGAGATTATTGAGTCATTCGATAGACTTCACTTTAAGAAAATATTTTGCTCTGTTTAGATTTATTTTGTTATTGTAGTCATGCCCTTTTTTGGCATGACTCATCCTCTTTTTTGCCCCTACTGCTGTATTTACATTTGTTTCAAGGTGATTTATTCATTGTATAGAAAGCAAAAGGTCTTTTATGGAATGATTCACATTGTATGAGTGAGTCTTAGGGACTGAATTTAGATTTCTAGAGGACCTCAATGCTAGTAATAGTTATTTCTGTTTAGTATTGTTTTTAAATTATGTATATTTTTTGTATTTTTCTTAAATCTTTTTCTGTTATTCTTTAATAAGAAAGAACTTTTAGTTTTTGAGTGATTTAATGTTTTTCATTTATAAATACTCACTTATTTTGATACATGGAATATTATTATGGAAGAGAAGAGGATTATGGCAGAATTACTGAAAGGTTCCTATCAGGCATACATAATACTATTTAATGTTGAGTATGTATTGTGAAATCATATGTAATTAGGTAGTTATATTATGAGTTTGTGCCAGTGTCATCTAAAATAAACAAATTATAATTGTGATTTTGCCTTTGCCAAATGTACATTTTGTATAGTTTAAAAATTACATAACAAACAGGACAAAACAGGACAAAAGTCCTAGTTACTATACATATCTTCACATTATGTATTTCATGTAATAGCTCATTTCTGGCTTAGGGTTTTATGTTCTTTGATTTCTTTTTGTCTCATCTTTCTAAACATGTTCCTTTCATAGATAATATGGCGTATGAATAGGATATTTTTAAAAATGAAGAGTATGTTCTATTATGTTAGTGTTTTTAGTATAATTGGAAAAAATTTATTAAAGACATTAAAACTAAATGACAAATTAAAATTCTCAATGAAGATTATATGACTAAAGGCTGATAGCCCTGAGTGTATCCTTGGTATTCAAATAAATAAGATACATCTAAGATTTCTTAATGTCTTGAATAGCTTGATAGCCCATTTCCTTTTTACTGCTGATTAATGCTCCATTGTCTGGATGTTCTACAGTTTATTTGTTCACCTACTGAAGGACATCTCAGTTGTTTGCAAGTTTTGGCAATTATGAATAAAGCTGCTATACATATCTATGTATAGATTTTTGTGTAGATATGTTTTCGACTCCTTTGAATAAATACTAAAAAGTATAATTGCAAGATTGTATGTTAAGAGTATATTAAATTTTATAAGGAACTGCCAAACACTCTCCCAAAGTGAGTGTACCATTTTGCAATCCTACCAGCAATGAAAAAGTTTCCGTTGCTCTATAACTTTGTCAGATTTTGGTGTTGTCAGTGTTCCAGATTTTGGCCATTCTGGTAAGTGTGTGGTGGGACCTCGTTGTTTTACTTTGCATTTCCCTGATGACATATGGTGTGGAACATTTTTTATATGCTTATTTGCCATCTGTATGTCTTCTTTGGTGAGGCATCTGTTAAGGTCTTTGCTTTATTTTTAAATGAGGTTGTTTGTTTTCTTATTGTTGAGTTTTAAGGATTCAAGGTATATTTTGGATAAGTCTTTCATCATATTTGTTTTTGCAAATATTGTCTCACAGTTGGTGGCTTGTTTCTCGTTCTCTTGAAATTGTCTTTTGCAGAACAGAATTTTTTAAATTAAGTTCAGTATATCAATTATTTCTTTGCTGGATTGTATCTTTGGTGTTGTATCTAAAAACACCCTGCCTTAACCAAGGTCATCTAAATTTTTTCCTCTATTATCTTTTAGGAGTTTTATAGTTTTGTACTATACATATAGTTCTATGCTCCCCATTTTGAGTTAATTTTTGTGAAGTATGTAAGGTTTGTGTCTAAACTTTTTTTTTTTGCATATGGATGTTCAATTGTTTTAGCATCATCTGTTGAAACAAACTGTCTTTGCTCCATTGTTTTACCTTTGTTATTTTGTCAGAGATGTTTTTCATTAGTTTTTCAATGTCAGAGACTATGTTTATTTAAACACTGTTCTTCAAACATTACCACACAACTATTCTTTTTGGCTAAGCGGAGTGAACTGATTGTTTGGCGTATTAGCTAGCATAAATGTAAAATTTCTTTGAAGTATCTTCATATATTGCTTTAACTATTTCATATGAGACTTTCTGTTAACATGGCAGAAATGCAGTATAAATTCATAAAGTCAAGAAGAATAGTAGAGGATATCTAAGAAATATCTGTACAAGTTTTGAAGATGGGCGACAAATGATTTGTAACTTAGTAAATGGGATGGTAAAAGAGTCTGGTTCTTTTAGGAGAGGTTGCCACAGAGGCAAACTGATCCCTAAACAGAAAACCTCGGGAACTGGAGGTACCAGTTACCTCCAAAGCTGAGGGTATAGAACAGTGTGAAAACCATGATAATTTGCTTAAGGATAATAAGGGGCACTTAGACCACCCAGCTAGCCATGCACCTAGTTTTCCCACTTCTCATTCTAAGGGCAGGAAAAAAAAAATCTGGGTTCACAGATACCAAACAAAGCTGAAGAAAGATTGAGTGACTTTACTAAAAACATGAGGATTAAATGAAAGTTTCCATAATGAAACTAGAAACAAACTCCCTTCCCTTGCTTAATTTTAAGAATACAAGCAGCCAGTCTTGAACTCCTACATGTAAAAATGAGCTGATCAAGAGTAAAGACTCTCAGACATTGGCAGGTGAAGAGGGGAGGTCTTTGAATACAACATCTCTGCATGATCACGACATACTGAGGCCTCCCCATATGGAGAATCGGGTTTTAGTTTTTCACTGTCAAATACAGATGGCCAGCAAAGATTGCCGGACACTGGGGGAAATCCTGTAATATAAAATGTTGTTTTGCCTGAAAAATTCCACGGACAGAGGAGCCTGGTGGGCTCCAGTCCAAAGGGTCTCAAAGAAGTGGACACAACTGAGCAACTACGCACACATACATTTTGAGAGACATTCATAACTCTACTGGGGACTTTAGGGGTGAATTAGTGATAAGTATATAAAATACAAAACAAATGAAAAAAATGAGGCAATAACTCATTCAGGAAAAAAGCAAATAAAATTTATTGTTGAACAATATGGGAGTTAGGAGCACTGACCTTCTGTCCAGCCAAAAATCTGCCTGTAATTTTAAAGTTGGCCCTTTATACCTGCAGTTCCTCTATATCTGCATCTCTGTATACACCTCCTGATTTAACCAGTCTTGGATTGTATCATTTTATAGAAGTGGACCCATGCAGTTCAAACCTGTGTTGCTCATGTCAACTGTAGTTGTACAAGGAAGAAAATAATAAAATGTAGTGTATTACATAGGTCAACTCTGAACAGTTTTACATATTATGTCATTATGTAAACATTGAAATGATTTATTAAAACATGTAACTTTGGTGAATGAGTGGAAGCAGAGAAAATGAACTAGGGGTGAGCAGTAGTAAGAGTTAAATCCACATCTTATAGTAGTGAGGAGATTGAAGAAAGATTATAAAGGAAATAATCAGTGAAGGGCTAAAATTAACAAGTCATGACAAGTAGCTAAAGCTTGAAAAGGGTTGCTTTTGGTAAAATGGAATCTATGTGGAGGAATGGAATGGGGCTTTTTCAAGATAAATCTTGTAGAACTCTTTGACTTTTTAAATAATGTGTGCATTATTTTTGTTAAAAATGGAATTAAAATATGCCCGTGACTTCAATATTCTCGTCCATAATATACTTGTGATAGTTTTTTTTTGGTAGCAGTTTCTTTTTTTAAATTAATGAATTTATTTTTTCATCTATTTTTATTACTTAGAGGCTAATTACTTTACAGTATTGTAGTGGTTTTTTGCCGTACATTGACATGATATTAAGAAAAATGTCCACCTTGCAACATGCTGAGTTAAGTGTGCCGGTTGATAATGTGGATTGCTGTGTCCACTTCATTGGTTCATAGCCACATACTTCTAATATGACATAAAACCTACTTTGAGAAGTATGGATTAAAATTATTTTTGTTACATAAAATAGTGCTGTGAGCATTTAAGAGCATGAATGAATTTTTAATAAAGAGAAAGTTATGATATAGTGCATTAATGAAAACTGTTAAGAAAAACACAACATCCCCTAGCTTTGGTTATGTGGGATTGAAAACATGAATCTTGAAATTGAAAACACAAATTTTGAAATTTATTGTCCATCCAGTTGGCTGTTTATCAAAAACCTACATTTAGGTGAATAGTACATTATATGGTGAAGAGTTTGCTTACTCAAATGCAATTTGGAAGTTTTTTCATATAAACATATGACTGTTCTCTAATAACCTCATATTGAGGAAGCACTCCCTAAATCTAAACACTTATGTGGGATTTTTATCTGTTGAAAACAAATTGAGAAAAGCTGACTATATTTAATAACTTTAAATTTGTGAAACCACGGAATTTCTATCAAGTAAAGGTCTAAGACATCATCTTCTGTCCTGATCTTTCTTATGCTTCTGGGCTAGGAATAAATCCATGATAGAAGATGAACTAGGCGATCTAATAGATTATTTTTCCATTAAAAAGAATTCTTGTTTTCTTTTAAATAAATGAAGAAAAACAGCTACCCCACGTATGACATTTTACACAAGGACAGGATTAGATTGGAGTTCTAGATTGTGAAAGAATTATTGTCTATATTCCAGAAATAATGTAAAAGGATATTATATTGATGATTAATGTAAAATTATTGTCAACCTATGAAAGAGATTTTATTCAAATATATTGAAAAACAAAAATTCTTCTAATATATACAAAACAAGTTATTTCATGCAAAGATGATAGTAATGTCAATATTGTAAAGTTATGAATTTTGAGAAACAAAAGAGGAAAGTAGAGGGAAATAATTTATGAATGGGTGAAATAATTTAATGTTTGTCTTTTATGACTATGAATATCAAAATTTTTATAAGACTGTTGCATGTTATACTGGAGAACTATAATCAATTTTAATTGTATGAGACAGAAGGGAATGTTACAGTTTTTTATAAGAGACTGCTTTTCTTTTTAGTTATGAAATAGAAAATATAATAATCAAAAAGATCTAATCTTGTATGTACAAAATTGAGAAAAAGTATAAAATAATTTTTAATTGGCCATAGTTATTCATTCCTTTTACAGTTTCTTTTTTAACATTGCTCATCAAAATACTTTACATCTCCAAGTAATATATGTTGCTATAACACAGACATCCAAATTAAGAGAAGAAATATATTGGGAATTAAATTTCTATAACTTGTTAAGTTTTATAGAATTTTTGTTAATGCAGAATTTTGAGTATAGTAAACAGAAGGAGGATACAATAGTCAATAAGTTGGAGGATTACATGGACAATATGAAAATAATAATCAATTTAAATATTATATTATAAAATATCTTGAAACACCTCAAAATTATTGAAAACTTTCTATACTTTAATTATTTGAAAAATAGTGGTTGGTCATTTCAGTGTTGCTTTTATTTTCAAATCATATTTTGATCTATTTTCAAGGCAGGTAATTCTCTTTCTTTAAAGAATTTATGACCTAATGGGACTGTCAGTCATTTAGATAGGGTAGTTGGAGAACATAATAAAGTTTGAGAACAGAGTGGAAATGTTGGACACAGAGCAATGGTCAGCTTTCAGTTTGAGAGGCATTCATGAATGTTCCAGGACACTGCTATGTGGCTGAGAAAGACAGGCACAGTGAACAAGATATATTTGAATTTAGGAAGTTTAGTGAAGACGAAACTGTAATATAGTTCCAGCATGACCAAGCTATGTGTAAGACAGGACTTTTTGGTGTGATGAAGGTAAAGGACCAAGGGACCTTTGTGACTTTGTTTCACAAAGGTTTAATCACTGCTCTGTTTCACTCATGTCTTCCTGGGAGTTAGTCTCTAGTGATGAAAACTTGAGGAGGAAAAGCAGAAAATCTCAGAAAGAGTGAAATAAAAGATATATGATAAAATCTCCTGGAACAATTCATTGAAACATTCTTGGTGGCAAAATTCACTTTGTGAAAGGCTTCAAACTTAGGCTTTAAAAAAAAATTTATTGAAGTATAGTTGATTTACAGTGTTTACAATGTTGTTGTATTAGTTTCAGGTATATAGCAGTGTTGTATAGTTTTAGGTGTATAGCATAGTGAATCAGGTATACATATACTAGATTTTTTTCCCATATAGGTCCTTACAGAGGGTTGAGTAGAATTCTCTGTGCTATATAGTAGGTCCATATTCGTTATCTATTTTATGTATAGTAGTGTGTATCACAAACTTAGACTTTTTGATGTTATTTTCAAGTAAACGTTTGCCTACAGTTCCAGAGACGCTATGACAGGATGAAGAAATTTATTCTTTTATCTCACCTCTTAAAATGAGTTTCATTATTAGATTTTATCAGCTGTTCTACACTATGAATATTCTCAGAGCTTCTGTTATCATAAATAGATAGTTTTATTATATAGAAATACATAAAATTTTATATTAAGCAGTCGTAGAGGTACATATTTTTATGTTAAATACATAATTTGTTAAGTGTAAATGTTTAGAAGGGTTCCTAATATTTAAGACTCTGTTTGATATTTCTCATTTTCAATGTCATGAGTTAAAATTTTAAAAATAAGAAAGAAGTGGTAGTGCCTCTGAATGTTATATTCCAAATTTTATCCTATTTCTGAAACTAAAGAAAAAATTAAATCTATTAAATAATTACATTTCTGTAATTACAGAGCTCTGTAAAAGCTAATTTTGTTTGACAGGGTATACCTTTTGAATTGTATCAATCAGAGAATATTAAGTTATTTCAGAGAACACAAAGGATAAAACCTAGAGTAGCCTATGCTTGTGATTATACAGAAATCAGCTTTAAAGTTCATCATTGAATACATAAATTATATTCTATAGATCTTTTATACTTTATTATTAATTATAATTAATTATGTGCAATATCTGCTTGGAAAGTAGTCTAATCAATTCTATTTCATTTACTTGTATTTTTCTTGAAATGTTCTAGTAGTAGGTCCTTTGTTTCAAGGTGGCAAATGTTTTATAAACAAAGTGAGATATTATGTATGTGCATTCAGATGTTACCAGTTTACCATATAGGATGATTAATAATCTTTTGTTTATATTAGTATTATTTTTTGAAGTTCTTATATTTATTCTTCAGATAGTATTCTTTCAAAATTCTAATCAGATGGCATTTTTATGTAGGAAGTCACATTGCCTATGATTAGAGTGTTCCTACTTTTCTTCTCAATATCTTTCACTTCAGTCGCTCAGTTGTGTCCTACTCTTTGAGACCCGAAGGACTGCAGCATGCCAGCTTCCCTGTCCATCACCAATTCACAGAGCTTACTCATACTCATGTCCATTGAGTCGGTGATGCCATCCGACCATCTCCTCCTCTGTTCCCTTCTCCTCCTGCCTTCTATCTTTCCCAGCATCAGGGACTTTTCAAATGAGTCACTTCTTTGCATCAGGTCGCCAAGTACTGGAGTTTCAGCTTCAGCATCATTTCTTTCAGTGAATATTTACGACTGATTTCCTTTAGGATTGACTGATTGGATCACCTTGCTGTCCTCAAGACTCTCAAGAGTCTTCTCCAACACCACAGTTCAAGAGCATCAATTCTTCGGGGCTCAGCTTTCTGTATAGTCCAACTCTCACATCCATACATGACTACTGGAAAAACCATAGCTGTGACTAGACGGACCTTTGTTGGCAAAGTAATGTCTCTACTTTTTAATATGATGCCTAGGTTGGTCATAACTTTTCTTACAAGGAGTAACCGTTTTTTTATTTCATGGCTGCAGTCATCATCTGCAGTGATTTTGGAGCCCCCAAAAATAAAGTCTCTCACTATTTCCATTGTTACCCTATCTATTTGACTTGAAGTGATGGGACCAGATGCCATGATCTTAGTTTTCTGAATGTTGAGTTTTAAGCCAACTTTTTCACTCTCCTCTTTCACTTTCATCAAGAGGCTCTATAGTTCTTCTTCACTTTCTGCCATAGGGTGGTGTCATCTGCATATCTGAGGTTATTGATATTTCTCCCAGCAATCTTGATTCCAGCTTGTGCTTTATCCAGCCCGGCAATTTTGCATGATGTACTCTTCATATAAGTTAAATAAATAGGGTGACAATATACAACCCTGACGTATTCCTTTCCCGGTTTGGAACCAGTCTATAGTTCCATGTCCAGTTCTAACTGTTGCTTTTTGACCTGCATTCATATTTCTCAAGAAGCATGTCAGGTGGTCTGGTATTCCCATCTCTTGAAGAATTTTCCACAGTTTGTTGTGATCCACACAGTCAAGACTGCCCTGGTGGCTCAGATGGCAAAGCATCTGCCTGTAATGTGGGAGACACAGGTTCGATTCCTGGATCAGGAAGATCCTCTGGAGAAGGAAATGGCAACCCCCTCCAGTACTCTTGCCTGGAAAATCCCATGGATGGAGGAGCCTGGCAAGCTACAGTCCATGGGCTCGCAAATAGTTGGACATGACTGAGCAACTTCACTTTCCCACAGTCTAATGCTTTGGCATAGTCAATAAAACAGAAGTAGATTTTTTCTGGAAATCTCTTGCTTTTTTGATGATCCAACAGTTGTTGGCAATTTGATCTTTGGTTCCTTTGCCTTTCCAAAATCCAGTTTGAACATCTGGAAGTTCATGGTTCACATCCTGTTGAAGCCTGGCTTGGAGAATTTTGAGCATTTTTTGCTCAGCATGTGAGATGAGTGCAATTGTGTGGTAGTTTGAGCATTCTTTGTCATTGCCTTTCTTTGGGATTGGAATGAAAACTGACCTTTTCCAGTCCTATGGCCACTGCTGAGTTTTCCAAATTTGCTGCCATATTGACTGCAGCACTTTCACAGCATCATCTTTTAGGAGTTGAAATAGCTCAACTGGAATTCCATCAGCTCCACTAGCTTTGTTTGTAGTGGTGCTGCCTAAGGCCCACTTGACTTCACATTCTAGGCTGTCTGTCTCTAGGTGAGTGATCACACCATCCTGGCTATCTGGGTCATGAAGATCTTTTGTATATAGTTCTTCTGTGTATTCCTACCACCTTTTCTTAATATCTTCAGCTTGTGTTAGGTCCATATCATTTCTGTCCTTTATTGTGCCCATCTTTGTATGAAATGCTCCCTTGGTATCTCTAATTTTCTTGAAGAGATCTCTAGTCTTTCTCATTCTACTATTTTCCTCTATTTCTTTGCATTGATCACTGAGGAAAGCTTTCTTATGTCTCCTTGCTATTCTTTGGAACTCTGCATTCAAATGGGTATATCCTTCCTTTTCTCCTTTGCCTTTCGCTTCTCTTCTTTTCTCAGCTATTTATAAGGCACCCTCAGACAACCATTTAGTAACCATTTAATTCAATATGTCTTTAGGACTTATCTTTTTGTTGATTATAGACTGCTGTCACCTCAGGGCTACAAGAGAAAGTTCAGACCTCTGTGTCTTCCTTCCCTCTCCCCGCCCTACCACAATTAAAGAAGACTAAATTTAAATTTGACTACTTGGAAACATTTGTATTTAAATTTGTCATATGATAGTATACATTTGTAATTTTTCAGGCACTTAATATAGCATTTATATGAGCCAAGATTGTTGTAAGTGCTTTGCAAATATAAGCCAATTTTGTAATAAAGCAACTTTGTGCAGTTGGTACCAATATCATCCACATTTTAGAGATGAGGAAGCCAATAAAGAGAGAGGCACATAGCTTTTAAGTGACAATTTTGTTCTCAGTTCTTTTTATTTTTATTGGGTGAATAATAAGAAACTTTTAACCCTATGATTACAAATAATACCTTTTAATAGATAAGAATAGAAATAATATCTGGTGAAAGAGGTGTAGGGGATCTCTGTAATACTTATTAGTATATTCAACTCCATTTATATATTTCATTTCAATTCAAATAAGTTGCATTTTTAAAAATCTCAATAGAATTAGGTGCTAAAAGAGCACTGGTTTGCTCCAGGTTTACTCATGAAGTACTATTCTTTCCTTGACTCACCGTATTTGTTCATTTGTCTTTTCTATTAGAAATATAAAGAACTTTAATAAGTAGACTACATTTTCCATCTTGTCCTTGAATCTGGACTCATAATTTCCTGTGAACGTGCTACTTAGGGCTTACTTATACCAGCAACTGTTCAGTACTATTACCCTAAGGTCTGGTTAGCTGTATGCCTTTAAATCTTATTTAGTCTCTTTGAGTAGCTATTGAAGCCCAAGGCTGATATAAGATTTACGTTCATTTATTTTCTGCAGTGAGGATGCTAATTCTCTTATGTAAGGTTAACCTGCTTGCTATTGTCATTTTCAACTAAATAACTGTGAACTATCTGAACTTCACTGGGCTATTCCCTAGTTGACCTGGGAGGGGGGGAATTAAAATTAACTGCATTTTATTTCCTTTCTTATGTTTGGATTCCTATTTTAATGACAGTCAATTTGTAATGGAGTTTATGGAGTTCGCCAATTTCAGTTAACTCCCAACTACGTCTTAACCTGCTTTGCTTATTGACAAAGGAAGGAACAAGCGTACCTGGAAGGGTTTGATTAAATCTTAAGGTATATACCTACTAAAATGTATCACACATTTTGCCACTGAGGTATTTATAGCTGTCTCCTTTTTGTTTTTAATGCACGTTATTTTCCCATGCGAATATATCTCTAAAGTTACTTGGTTTCTAGAAAGATAAATAAAGAACAGATGGCTACCACACCTTGTGAGGAATACAGTGGGGACAGAGGACTTTCATCACATCATGGTCAGCATGCTAACCGTCATGTGGCAGACATCTGCGGCGTTTTGAAATAGTCCTTGCTACTGTTGTGGAGTCTCTCAGGTCTGGTGTCTGTCCTTTTCCCAACAGCTTATTTTCAAGCAACTGGAGTTCTCAGTTACTTATTAGTCTGGAAAAAAGAAAAAGATAATTCTAAATAAATAAGAGTTAGAAAGTGTCCTAAATAAAGCTGTTCTTTTGGATTGTCTGAAGTTGTATAAACTGATTCATTAATGTTGGTTGAAATCTCATTACTCATCAGCACTGCCAAATTTGGGAATTGAATTTCATTAGTGAAATGATCTTAATGGATGTGTTTCTATAGTTGTATACCTGTGGACAGAGCACTGTAAAACAAAGCATTGCAATTTAATTCAGGGAGAAGACCAAAGGTAAACAGTTAAATCATGAGTTTTATCAGTAAGCTTCCAATATTTATGACTTTAGTATCCAAGTCATGATCAAACTCTAAGGGTCTGTGGCCAGAATGATCAGTAGTTTTCTGTAATCATGAGTTTTAATTTCTGCATCACAGATTCTTAGGTGGGAGAGTTGCCTACTTATCCACATATAATACGATGTTTTGTTACAGTAACCTTTGAAGTACTCAAAACGTATCTTTAAGAGAAAATGGCTATCAGGTCAGAAGGAAAAATTTAGTGAATATGGAAAATACTTTAATTTGTACAAAGGATACCTGAAACATATCTACTGAGAGCAATGTGACTTGAAAATGTTAGGAGCTAGTAGAAATGTTTATGTTTTGTAAATGTGAATTCATAGAAAGTGAAAGTAAAAGTCGCACAGTTGTGTCCAACTCTTTGTGACCCCATGGACTGGGGCCTGCCAGGCTCTTCTGTTCATATAATTCTCTAAGGCCAAAATACTGGAGTGGGTAGCTGTTCCCTTCTCCAGGGAATCTTCCCAACCCAGGGATAGAATCCAGGTCTCCAGCATTGCAGGTGGATTCTTTACCAGCTGAGGCATCAGGGAAGCCCAAGAATCCAGGTCTCCTGCACTGCAGGAGGATTTTTTACTGCCTGAGCCACCAGGGAAGCCCAAGAATACTGGAGTGAGTAGCCTATCCCTTCTCCAGGGAGTCTTCCTGACCCAGGAATCGAACCATGGTCTCCTGCATTGCAGGCAGATTCTTTACCAGCTAAGCTACCAGGGAAGCCCTAAGATATTATAAAATCTATCTAGCATGTCAAAGGTCTTCCTGTATGAAGTTTGTAAATAAATACTACAATACAGGGCATTAAGATTCTTAAAATGAAGTGAATAGACAAAACCAAAAATTATTAGTTGTTGACTTAAATGATGATTTAAAAAAATTACCTGATTATTAGAAAGAAATTTGAACTATTAGGAAATCTTATCCATTCTTAATGACCTCTCCTATTTATATAATATTTTACTAAACAGAAAAAAAAAATCTCAGTTTTATACTATCTAAATTACCATGAAATTTGAAACTGTAGAATATATAATACTTAACTTTATTTTGTCAGCAGAGTCTAGGAGTGAATTTCAAATATTTAAGTTGTTTTTCAGATAAGTTTTTGTTAATATTTTACAATAATATTTTCAATAAATTATTCTTATTAAAAGTAAAAAATTATTACTTTTTAGTACTAAGATCAAGGATAGGAAATTTAAAAAATTTAACAGTCTGATACCTATTTTGTACATTTAATATATTGTTTTGATGTTTTTCTGGTTAAAAAAATCTTTCAATCTCTCATATCTTCTCCTAAGCTAAATAAGACTGCATCTACACATCACATGATTTTATTGTGTTAAAGACTGTAAGAAATTATTCAGAGTAAATTCATAATTACAATGTAAAAGTTGTTAGGAATATCAATTTGCTATATGGGAGACTTCTAAGTTATGATTATATTCCATTTGATGTATTTATTTTAATTTTAAATAACTAAAATTATTTTTTTCTCTCAGTGCTCTAAATAATGTGAAATGTTAAAGAAACTATAATCTGATAAGATAATGTTTAAGATAATCCCATTGTAAAATAGCATCCTAGAGTTTTAAAACTTTGAACAAACATGCAGAATTAGTTATAACTTTTCAATTCAAAATGAAAACAAATGTGAAAGTTTCCTGATCCAGAGCATAATGAAAAAACCCCTTTTTTCTAAATAAGTATAACCTATGAAATTATTACGGAGAAGGCAATGGCAAGCTACTCCAGTCCTCTTGCCTGGAGAATCCCATGGACGGAGGAGCCTGGTAGGCTGCAGTCCATGGGATCGCCTCGAGTCGGACACGATTGAGCGACTTCACTTTCACTTTTCACTTTCACGCATTGGAGAAGGAAATGGCAACCCACTCCAGTGTTCTTGCCTGGAGAATCCCAGGGACTATGGGGTCGCACAGAGTTGGACACGACTGAAGCGACTTAGCAGCAGCAGCAGCAGCATGAAAGTATTAATAAAATTAGTTTGTGTAAGGAGATATTCTTTCTGAAAAATCTCTTAGCATGTCTTGAGGTGATAAACATGTCTGTGATTAGGATAATCACTGGACATAATTGATTTTATTAGATTTAACTTAAAATATTATGAAGAAGACACTGTAGAATCACAGGATTTTATGTCCTAGATAGAAATCTGGACTAGTGGAAATACTGCATGTTGAAATTGCTGAGAACAGTGATGAATAGTCCTCAGGCCTTTTGTAAATCCAATTGGACAGAAAACATGACCTTCTTGTCATTCGCATTTGTGCTGAGCTGAGCACTCAGTAGATATTTAATGATAATCATGAAGGTAATGTGAGTGATTAGAAAAGTGTTGTATGGATTTCTAGGACTTACAGTGCTATAAGCCTCCATCTCATTCCAGGTGTATAAAAAATGGGGTAAAATCTCCAGGGGATGAAAATGAAGAGATAACTTGAAGCTGGAGTTACGCTGCATTGGCCTGAGAGGTCATTTGGCCAGTATGAGTCTAGCGGATTGAATTTAATGTCTACGCAGTGATAGGATATTAGGGATTCATTGTGGGAGGCAGGGCAAGGGTGAAGAGGAAGGGAGCATCCTATGCACATGTTTGAATAGAGTCAGACTTTATACTGTCCCCACAGCACAGGGAGCTCACGCCAAGAGATTATCATAAATAATTTCTCAAACCCTTGCAAAAGCAAGTGGTAAGCTATTTAGAAGCTACTACAAAGCCCATGCAAATGGGAATCTTTTGGAGAGAATATTCTTTCTAAGGGTAAGTTTAAAATAAAAAACTCCAGCCCACATGATTTATCTAACTTGACTAATATGATATAGTAGCAACCATATTAAAAAGATAGTTATTACCACAAAATATGAAATAATATAAAAAATATAGTAACATAAACCCATCATACTTTAAGTTATTATGCATAGTTTAGAGGAATATAAAACATCATAAAATGGAGGAAAGGAAAAGTAAATACTTGGAAAATAGAGAAAGTAATATGTAGAAATAAATTGTTAGATCAATTATGTGAATAGAAGTTCTCCTATTGTAAGACAGATTCTATGAAATGCAAAATCCAACTTTAGATATGTTATTAAGAAACATATCTAAAACATAAGGATCAAAATAGTTGAAAACAAAGATAAAAGTAATGCATCAGACAAATATTAATCAAAATACAATTTATAATGGAATTTTATTATTATACAAAGTTATACTTTAAGCATGTTTTGTGTCTATCACTGCTTGGGGGTGTGTGTGTGTGTGTGTGTTAGTTGCTCAGCCACGTCCGACTCTTTGCAGCCCATGGACTGTAGCCTTCCAGGCTCCTCTGTCCATGGAATTCTCCAGGCAAGAATACTGGAATGGGTTGCCATTACCTTCTCCAACAGTCTGTAATTTTGCACATTATAAAATGTGGTACAGATATACAGTGGACCTTTGACCAACACAGGGGTTAATCCACCTATGATTTATAGTTGGTCCTTGTACCTGCAGTTCATCTGCATCTAACAATTCAACCAACACAGAAGCAGCCAGTATTGTGTAGTATTTTACTATCAAAACATACCTGCTTCTAAGTGGAAGTGAACAGTTCAAACCCATGTTGTTCAAGGGTCAACGGTAGTTTTACTGGATCATAAAACAGTTGATACTTCATTTGCCTGTGAGCTCATTCTGAAGGAGTGTGGATTAACCGTATAGTTGATTTGAGAACTGCAGCTGCCACCTACCAGTACATTCAGTAAGACTGTGCAAGAATAGCTTTTTCTAGCCACTCATGAAATGAACATCTAAATAGCTATTAATTTCGTTGTCTATTTCTGATTATAAATTCTAGCAACTCTCCTTAAGACTCTGAGTTTTACTGCCCAATTAAGGCAAGGAAAAGAAAAAAAAAAAAGACCTAAAAGGGGACTACCACTTCATTACCCTGGAAACCAGCTGTGGTCTTTAGAGGGCCAGCCAATCAGATTCAAGTTGCAAGCCTTATACATAGTAAGCGTCTCATGCACATATCCATGAGGGTTCACATGAGCTGCCATTGGCCCACATAAAGATAAAACTAAAATAGAGAGTCAGCAAAGAGGAGACTCAAAATGGGGGTGGGGAGTAATCTAACAAAGTTGACCAAGAAACGAGGTTAAAAGAGCTATAGTTTAGTTAAAACTAACAAGAGGTTGGCAGTCAGCCCAATTTTATTTGGTGTATAGGTTTTCCCTGGTGGCTCAGCTGGTAAAGAACCCGCCTGCAATGCAGGAGACCTGGGTTCAATCCCTGGGTTGGGAAGATCCCCTGGAGAAGGGAATGGCAACCCACTCCAGTATTCTGGCCTAGAGAATTCCATGAACTATATAGTCCATGGAGTTACAAAGAGTCAGACACAACTCAGTGACTTTTACTTCACTACACTTTAAGCCAATAAGTGTTGATAGGAATGGGGGAAGCCAAATGACTAGGAAAATGTTACAATTCTGAGAACCTATGTTCACGTGACAACATAATCCTGAAATAGGTAAAGCAAAAATTAATTGATTCAACTGATTGAATTGAAAATTCAATTTCAGTTAAAATTTAAAGATCAGATATCATGTTGAAAGTTTGTAAAACGTCTCTCTCAAAAACATGAGAAAACAGAAAATAGAAGATGTGAACAGTATATTTTAACAAGATTACTCGGATGGATAAATAGATAGGTAGATAGATTAGTAAGTAGATGGATAAGAAGATCCCTTTATCTAACAGAGAATGCATTTTTTCCCTCAAACTTACTAAAGGATGACAGTATTTAACTATATGTGCTGTGCTATCCTGTACTAAGTTACTTCAGTCATGTCCGACTCTGTGATCCTATGACCGTAGCCACCAGGCTCCTCTGTCCATGGGATTCTCCAGTCAAGAATACTGGAGTGGGTTGCCATGCCTTCCCCCAGGGGATCTTCCTGACCCAGGGATTGAATTCATGTCACTTACGTCTCCTGCATTGGCACGTGGGTTCTTTACCACTAGCGTCACCAGGGAAGCCCATTTAACTGTATACTATGCCACAAAAGGCTCTAGAGGATCAACATAGATTTCTAACTTTCTGTAAATACTAAATTACAAAAATACTTAATACTTATTGTCTCTTCCACAAATATAAAACATAGATATAACAAAATTCATGGGCTAGAGAAGAAATTTAAGAAAGGTTATGAACTATTTAGAATTGAACAGCAGCCAGCAAAACACTATGTATTGAAACTTGGGGATGGCAAACCACGTCAGTATTCTTCTCTTGAAAACCCCATGAACAGTATGAAAAGGCAAAAAGATAGGAAACTGGAAGATGAACTCCCCAGGTCGGTAAGGTGCCCAATATGCTACTGGAGATCAGTGGAGAAATAACTCCAGAAAGAATGAAGGGATGGAGCTAAAGCAAAAACAACACCCAGTTGTGGATGGGACTGGTGATACAAGCAAGGTCCGATGCTGTAAAGAGCAATATTGCATAGGAACCTGGAATGTTAGGTCCATGAATCTAGGCAAATTGGAAGTGGTCAAACAGGAGATGACAAGAGTGAACATCAACATTCTAGGAAATCAGCGAACTAAGATGGACTGGAATGAGTGAATTTAACTCAGATGACCATTATATCTACTACTGTGTGTAAGAATCCCTTAGAAGACACGGAGTAGCCATCATAGTCGACAAAAGAGTCCAAAATTCAGTACTTGGATGCAATCTCAAAAATGACAGAATGATCTCTGTTCGCTTCCAAGGCAAACATTCAATATCACGGTAATCCAAGTCTGTGCCCTGACCAGTAATGCTGAAGAAGCTGAAGTTGAACAGTTCTCTGTAGACCTACAAGACCTTCTAGAACTAACACCCAGAAAAGATGTCCTTTTCATTATAAGGGACTGGAATGCAAAAGTAGGGAGTCAAGAAACACCTGGAGTAACAGGCAAATTTGCCGTGGAGTACAGAATGAAGCAGGGCAAAGGATAATAGAGTTTTGCCAAGAGAACGCACTGGTCATAGCAAACACCTTCTTCCAACAACACAAGAAAAAACTCTACACATGGATATCACCAGATGGTCGACACCAAAAGATAGATTCTGTTCTTTGCAGCCAAAGATGGAGAACCTGTATACAGTCAGTAGAAACAAGACCGGGAGCTGACTGTGGCTCAGATTATGAACTCCTTATTGCCAGATTCAGACTAAAATTGAAGAAAGTGGAGAAAACCACTAGACCATTCAGGTATGACCTAAACCAAATCCCTTATGAATATACAGTGGAAGTGAGAAATAGATTTAAGGGACTAGATCTGATAGACAAAGTGCTTGATGAACTATGGACAGAGGTTCATGACATTGTACAGGAGACAGGAATCAAGACCATCCCCAAGAAAAAGAAATGTAAAAAAGCAAAATGGTTGTTTGAGGAGGCCTTACAAACAGCTGTGGAAAGAAGAGAAGCCAGAAGCAAAGGAGAAAAGGAAAGATATTCCCATTTGAATGCAGAGTTCCAAAGCATAGCAAGAAGAGATAAGTGATTGTTCCTCAACAATCACTGCAAAGAAATAGAGGAAGACAATAGAATGGGAAAGACTACATATCTCTTCAAGAAAATTAGAGATACCAAGGGAACATTTCATGCAAAGATGGGCTCAATAAAGGACAGAAATGGTATGCACTTAACAGAAGCAGAAGATACTAAGAAGAGGTGGCAAGAATACACAGAAGAACTGTACAAAAAAGATCTTCACGACCGAGATAATCATGATGGTGTGATCACTCACCTAGAGCCAGTCACTCTGGAATGTGAAGTCAAGTGGGCCTTAGGAAGCATCACTACGAACAAAGCTAGTGGAGGTGATGGAATTCCAGTTGAGCTGTTTCAAATCCTAAAAGATGATGCTGTGAAAGTGCTGCACTCAATATGGCAGCAAATTTGGAAAACTCAGCAGTGGCCATAGGACTGGAAAAGGTCAGTTTTCATTCCAATCCCAAAGAAAGGCAGTGCCAAAGAATGCTCAAACTACCACACAATTGCACTCATCTCACACGCTAGTAAGGTGATGCTTAAAATTCTCCAAGCCAGACTTCAACATTACGTGAACCGTGAACATCCAGATGTTCAGGCTGGTTTTAGAAAAGGCAGAGGAACCAGAGATCAAATAGCCAATATCTGCTGGATCATCGAAAAAGCAAGAGAGTTCCAAAAAACATCTATTTCTGCTTTATTGACTATGCCAAAACCTTTGACTGTGTGGATCACAATAAACTGTCGAAAATTCTGAAAGAGATGGGACTATCAGGCCACCTGACCTGCCTCTTGAGAAACCTGTATGCAGGTCAGGAAGCAACAGTTAGAACTGGACATGGAACAACAGACTGGTTCCAAATAGAGTTCTTCAAGGCTGTATATTGTCATCTTGCTTATTTAACTTCTATGCAGAGTACATCATGAGAAACGCTGGGCTGGAAGAAGCACAAGCTGGAATCAAGATTGCCGGGAGAAATATCAATAACCTCAAATATGCAGATGACACCACCCTTATGGCAGAAAGTGAAGAAGAACTAAAGAGCCTCTTGATGAAAGTGAAAGAGGAAAGTGGAAAAGTTGGCTTAAAGCTCAACATTTAGAAAACTAAGATCATGGCATCTGGTCCCATCACTTCATGGGAAATAGATGGGGAAACAGTGGAAACAGTAGCTGACTTTATTTTTCTGGCTCCAAAATCACTGCAGATGGTGACTGCAGCCATGAAATTAAAAGACACTTACTTCTTGGAAGGAAAGTTATGACCAACCTAGACAGCATATTAAAAAGCAGAGGCATTACTTTGCCAATAAAGTTCGGTGTAGTCAAGTCTATGGTTTTTCCAGTGGTCATGTATGGATGTGAGAGTTGGACTATAAAGAAAGCTGAGCACCGAAGAATTGATACTTTTGAACTGTGGTGTTGGAGAAGACTCTTGAGAGTCCCTTGGACTGAAAAGAGATCAGTCCTGCGTGTTCATTGGAAGGACTGATGTTGAAGCTGAAGCTCCAATACTTTGACCACCTGATGCAAAGAGCTGACTCATTTGAAAAGACCCTGATGCTGGGAAAGATTGAGGGCAGGAGGAGAAGGGGACGGCAGAGGATGAGATGGTTGGATGGCATCACCGACTCAATGGACATGGGTTTAGGTGGACTCTAGGAGTTAGTGATGGACAGGGAGGCCTGGCATGCTGCGATTCATGGAGTTGCAAAGAGTTGGACATGACTGAGCGACTGACTTGATTGATTGATTGATACTTGAAGCTAAAGAGTTAGCATAGTTTTTAAAGTGTATTTTAGCCATGATTGAAGATAATGAGCCAAGCTTCAACTCATGTCATGCAATCTAGGAGTAAGAAACAAGGTGTACAGCAGAAAGAATCCTTAAAGTGATGTTGAAGGTAGATCCAGAATGATGGCAGTACAGTTTACTTAGAGAGCATTGGTCCATTTTGTAGCAGGAGTTTGTCAGAGAGCCACAAGGAATATATTCTAGGGGGCTGGTGGTAGGTGTGATTATTTGATGTTTTGGATTGTCTTGAGTTAGAGCTGAAATTTGTCAAATGTGAATTGTTTCTAATATTTTCCCCATTGTTATTTAAATTCCATTTTATGCTTCCATGTTTAAAAGAATATGTTTCAGATTTATTTTCTAATTTTTTGGAAAATAGCCATTTTTATAGTTCATTTCCTTTTAAAAATTATGGATTTTTTTTTTTTTTTTTTATTGTTTGGCTGAGTTTAGAGGGAAGTACTTTTGTTCGATTTAGAATGAATGCTGATTGGATAACAAAGGCTACACCCTTGAAAGTGTTCGTCTGAGGACAGCTCTAAATTTTAAACACAATTTTCTCCGAGATTTTCCTATATTCCTTGATTTGGAGTAGACTTTCATTTTTAATCTAAAGAGAACTATTCTCTTTGAGGAGAACTGATTGTTTACAAAAGAATGATGAAATACGCAGTAAGTGCTGTACTTACTAACATAAAATGAACAAAATGGACAAATTGTGTCACGGGCTGCTTTTCTCCCTCAAGAGACAAAGAGTAGACCAACCTGTGCTCTCCTTCTATATTAAGTCAGAACAGCTGGAGCTTAACATTTTTCTTCTCTCAATCTAAAGACTGGAAAATGTTCATATTGGATCTTACTTGTCTTTTACACTTTTGGTCTCCTGTGTTCTTTTTGGCTTGCAATCTTGGTTAGTGTGCAGGATGAGTTTGAGGGAAAAAAATCCTTCTCATTTCAGGATGGAATATTTAAAATAAACAGGCTGTGTGTTTATTACTGTGGAAACCAGACAGTCAGTATGACTGTAAACAGAGTGATTTCAAAAGACTTAAGTAATTAAATGCCAAGAGAACTGCAATAATACTAGCATTCTTTCATAACTTTTATTTCTACCGTAATTATTGAAATGCTTTTGAAATAATTTTATAATACTTAGTCTTTTGTCATACATACATTTAAAGAATTTTAGTAGAAATACAATCATTTATTTTGCTGACTGGAGAAACTTGTACTTGTTTTTCTCTATCATGATGGCTAGAACCTTCTGAAGTTGTTAAATTCTCATAAATTGCTTCATAATATTATTCATGTTTGTTAACCGCCAATGAAATAGTGACTTTGTCAGTTTGCTGCATCCGTCTGCTTTCTTCTCCAGTCTTGGCATGGGAGTATATTCTGAGAATCTTGTCTAACTCTTGGATATAAACTTAAGATTTGATATAACACACTTTATTTCTCATTTGACTTAGTGGTAAACACCAGAAACAAATTTCTCATTTAGTGCCCGATAGGACATTTGGGTAAAGCTTAATGAGACCAAAGTTGCTGGAAGATGAATCCAGCTTGACTCTGATTCGTGGTGGTTCAACCAACCTTATCTTGAATGAGTTCTTGTTGTGTCATTCAAGAAACTGTGTTTTCTAAGCTAGATGTATTAGTTTTCTATTGTTATATAACAGATGGTCACAAATTTAGCAGCTTAAAGGACCACTCATTATCTCACAATTTCTAATGGTCAGAAGTCCAGCCTTGGCGCCACTGGATTCTCTGCTCAGAATCTCCCAAGTGAGAAATCAAAGTGTTAGCCAGACTGCATTCTCACCTGAAGCTCAGGTTCTTCTTCCAAGTTCAAATGGTTGGAAAAAAAATAAAATAGCAGCGTTTATTTCCTTGCTGGCTGTTAGCCAGCGGTCATTCTCAGCTTCTAGAAGCCACTCTTATGGCTCTCTCCATCTTCAAATCCAGCAACAGAGAATTTCCTTCAAGTTAACTCCTTTCTCTGTACAAAGATCCCACTCCATTTTGAAGATTTGATTTGGTCAGGCCCACCAGAATAAATCTCTCTCGTTAAAAGTCAGCTGTACTGTATAACCTAACCTAATCATGGATGTGAATATCTTATTAAATTCACAAGTTCTTACACCACAAAAGGAGAGGATTGCACAGGGCACATACATCGGAGGACTAGAATCTTGACAGCTATCTTAGAATTCTGACTATCATTAAGATAATAGATGCTATTAGGCATGTATTTCTTCAGTTTCTTTTCTGCATCTTCATATGTGTGTATATTCTTTTCTTCCTTTAGTTTCAGAAAAGAAAGAATTTTTATTCTAAGTCTAAATTCTTCTGTCCTGGCCTTTCCCACCGCTCCTTGATTTCACTCTATTAGGCTTGCATGTGTTTCCACTCTCACACTCAGCCTTACTCTTGTATTTTCATTTTCCCCTCTTTATTATTTGCTCCTTCCCTTCAGCTTATATGTTGCCTGGTTTGCAGTGCTTTTCATTCAGGTTCTTTTCACTCTAAATTTGTCTGCACTTTTCTATAGCTCAGGTTTAAGTCCACCATCATTTTGCAGGAATTTTCCAAAAAACTGATCTTCCTGTCTCTGGTCCTCCCTGGTCTCATCTACTACCAGAGAGACATTTCTAAAATGCAAATCTAATCACACTATTCTTAAAAATCATCTGAAGTCCCACCTTGTTGCCTTTACCAGAAGACCAAATATGGACTATAGACATGTTATGTTTGATGCTTACATGCAGAAAACACTTTAGACGAGTCTCCAATAGCCTAAATCAGAAGCTTTTACCTAGAAATCTAGATTTCTGATCTTTCTTGAGAAATTAAAAATGTTAGTAGTCTGGTCCACATCTTCACAAGGTAACTACTCCTTCCACTGTTACTACTAGTAGCTGCCCCTGTAGATGGGAACTGCTCTGTGTAGTTTGCCAGCCCATTAACTTTATTCATTTATTTTACCTACATAGCCCCTGAAGACAGTAACTTTACAAACCCTAACCTAGAGACTATTGACTAAATGTCTTAGCATGGCATTTACAATTTTTCCTAGCTTCATCCAATTCACGATTTTCAAATTATTTTGCATATTATTTGACTGATTGCATTTCAGTGTCTCCTACAAGATTATAATTTCCATAAGGACAAAAGTATGCTTTGTTTATGCTTTCATTCTCAGCCCCTAACAATTTCTAACACATACCAGGAACTCAGTGAAATTGATTTAAATGGTGCTGATTGTACTTTCACACTTACATGCTGATTTTATGTGTTCATATGTTTGCTAAAAAGGCAGTACAGGCAAAAGTAGGTATCAGTTCTCTAGCATTATTGGAAAAAACCTTAAAGCATAACTTTGTGATTACCAAAAGTGAATCAATAGAGTCATTTTGAGTGGCAGAGGATAATCATTGCAATACTGTTTTAGTGACAGTGGTGGTTAAAACCCTTCAACACTATCAGTGTCTTATTCATTTTATTTTTTCATTGGAGTTTAGGAATTGGGTCTCCTCTTATGGTGTTATATGTTTAGAACATAGAGAAAATAGGGCTTTCAGTTGATGTTAATCCCTTTCTCTGTGAGATACGAAAAGACTTTCTGTTTGTTGACATCCATCAATCAAAAATATTTCTTAATGCAACTTTTCTAAATTGGTTTCCTAACCATTCCTGTTCACTACATAGCATTTTAAACAATGTCTCTCTAAAGTATTTTTGAGAATGAAGATTTGGGTTATTGGAGAATTAAATACAGGTGATTAGTGGGATTTCTGCTGTACTTCTTTATGGTTGCATAAAAACATGAAAATGTAAATGAGTTATTGAACATGCAAAAATATCCAGAAGATTAAGTTTATAGTGTTTTGTGTCCTTAAATTGTCTTGTTAGGGTTTATCTCTACAGATTTTAATCGTTCTTCAGAAATATCATGTTGAACTATTAAAAAAATATCTGTTTCCAGTATCCCACAGAATCACTTTTGCATGGAATGAGAGATAGATACTTATGTTAAAAGGAGTCATAGATTGTTGCTGGCAATGAGAGGGAAGTCATATTTAATCCAGGACAGAGTGGTTCCTCTCAGTTTTTCACTGATGAGACAGATAGAGTGGAAAAATTTACATCATTGCTCCTTTTCTCTCTCTTGGTAAAACTATGAACAAATTCTTTTTGTGATTCTCTTTTTGTGTTGATCTCATAGGTTCAAATAATTCTGGACTGTTCCCTTTTTCAGTGGTAGTTCATAGTGATGACATGAATTGTCTCAGGAAATTGTTTCTGCGTGTGTCAACAACAGTCATTATTTGTGATATTCTCTGATTTTATTTTTAGATATTGTTCCAGTATTTCTTTATTTTGTTGTTTATAATGTTCAGTCCACACTCATAGGAAAAAAAATTCGATAAACATAGTTCTTACACTCTTCACATTTTTTTTTATTGAGTTGGCTATAGGATGACAGAGCACAATGAGGAAATTTTGGGAAATGAGTTTTCTTTAGGACATAACTGTAAGCTCTTTAAGACAGAACTACTACCTGTGTTAGAGTTTTCGGGAGAAAAAAAAAAGTATCCCCTATATAAAATATCTATCTGTATAGATACATTATAAGATGTTAGGTCACACAAGTGTAGAGACTGAGAACTCTCACAATCTGGAAACCCAAGAAAGCTGGTGGTATAATTCAAAGGCCTGAGAGCTGAAGAGTTGATGTTGAATTTCCAATTCAAGTCTGAAGCCCTAAGAACCAAGGAGCATCAGGGGCAGGAAAAGATGCATGTTGCAGTGAAGTTGTCAGACAGAGAAAGAATTTAATTTTCCTTTGCCTTTTTGTTCTAGTCTGGTCCTCAGCTGTATGGTTAGTGCTTGCCCCCAATGGGGAGGGCAATCTATTTTATTCAGTCCGCTAATTCAAATGCTAATCTCGTCCAGAAACACCTTTACAGGCAAACCCAGAAGTAATGTTTAACCAGCTCTCTGGGCATCCAGATAAAACTGACACATAAAATAAGGCCTCACACTAGCTATTGATGGCCTTGATATTGAAGGTCTGATTATGGTCCTGTATATTGATATCATACTTAAAATTTCATGTGGCTACTATAATCCCCCAAATGTGCTTGTCTATTCTGAAATTGATGTACTTGTGAAAAATTTAATAAACATTTTTTTAAAAAATTGAAGTGCAGTTGGTTTACCGTGTTGTGTTAGTTTCTACTTTACAGCAAAGTGATTTATATATATATACACGGACACACGTTTTTTTATACTCTTCCATTATGGCTTATCACTATATAGTTTCCTGTGCTTTATAATAGGACTTTGTTGTTGTTTATCCATTTTATTTATAATAGTTTACATGTTAATGAGCATTTTTAATAACACTTCTCATACTATATAATGGGTACCTTTTTGTTATAAGAGTCTCTTTGTGGGCAGAGACAGTGATTTATTTCTTTGTACCTTTGATATATATATCAGTATTTGGTTTAAAGGTGTCTTGATGAAAGTGAAAGAGGAGAGTGAAAAAGTTGGCTTAAAGCCCAACATTCAGAAAACTAAGATCATGGCATCTGGTCCCATCACTTCATGGGAAATAGATGGGGAAACAGTGGCTGACTTTATTTTTCTGGGTTCCAAAATCACTGCAGATGGTGATTGCAGCCATGAAATTAAAAGATGCTTACTCCTTGGAAGGAAAGTTATGACCAACCTAGATGGCACATTAAAAAGCAGAGACATCACTTTGTCAACAAAGGTCCGTCTAGTTAAGGCTATGGTTTTTCCAGTGTTCATGTATGGATGTGAGAGTTGGACTGTAAAGAAAGCTGAGCACCGAAGAATTGATACTTTTCAACTGTGGTGTTGGAGACGACTCTTGAACGTCCCTTGGACTGAAAGGAGATCCAACCAGTCCATCCTAAAGGAGATCAGTCCTGGGTGTTCATTGGAAGGACTGATGTTGAAGCTGTGACTCCCATACCTTGGCCACCTGATGCAAAAAGCTGACTCATTTGAAAAGACCCTGATGCTGGGAAAGATTGAGGGCAGGAGGAGAAGGGGACGACAGAGGATGAGATGGTTGGATGGCATCACCGACTCAATGGACATGGGTTTAGGTGGACTCTAGGAGTTGGTGATGGACAGGGAGACCTGGCATGCTGCGATTCATGAAGCTGTAAAGAGTCGGACACGACTGAGCGACTGAACTGATACTGATTTGGTTAAAAAAATTCCCTTAAACTCTGGGTGTAAGAGTGAATAATTCTTTCAAGTTACATGGTAGGTGTTTTTTGGGTTTTTTTTGAATGTCATTCTCGTAGGGTAAACAGGTTGGACAACAGTATTACTCCAAGTTTATGAAGTTCAGAGATCAAGAACACAGCTTATTGGCAAAGCACCCTCATCTAGACTGTAATATTTATATTTGATATATCTTATTCTGGAATTTAAGTACCAAGAATGTGGATAACATAAGTACATTTCAAGTATTAGAGTATTTTGTAACATATCCTGTTTTCTTCATGTTTTTAGTTTCAGCCAAAAGAAAAACATGTTGGAAGAAAGAAGTGTGTGTGTTAAGAACAACCAGAATTCAAATTTAAGCGTCAGTCTTTGATATCACGTTTAGGTCTTAGGAAATAGCTATTAAAACAAATTTAATTGTTACACTTGATAACCTCAAAATTTATAGTAGACTTTGAATATATGCTTATTACAGTTGTTGCTAATATATGGGATTGTTAAAAGTAAAAAACTCAGTTAAACAAATGATAAACAAATAGTAATTTGCATTTGAGATATTTACCAGTAGGTACTGAAGTCCAAAACATTTTTCTAGATTGTAGAGTCAAGGCGGTCAGATTTCTTAAAATCATTAAGAGGCGATCTATAGAGATGTCTTTTGAGGGCAGAAGTGTATTAAGAATATCCCTATGGATGAGAATAATTTGGTTAAGGGGAAGATACAGACAGAATGAAGAAAGCCTCTTTTGGCCCCCCAGTAATACCTGGCTTCTATTTCCTATGAGACTAATGTGCAGTAAACTGGAATATTAGCTCTGTCCAATTTAGGAAACAACCTAACCTTATGGGCACTATCTTCTGTTTATTGACTTAAAATTACTACTTCCATAGTTATTCTACAGGAACATGGACTGTGACAATTGCTGTCACTTAATATATAGAATCCCTTTGGGAAGACTTTAGGTCCAGTCATTTCAAAAGCAGTTGGCTGTCCCCGTATAACTTTCTTTGGTTTATGCATTGGCCCAGTTAATAATATTTTGGTGGCAAATTTGAGTTTATCCAAAGCATGGACTTGTCAAAACTTGTCATGATCTTGAGAAATTTACTTGCTTAGTTTAAAAGTTAAATAAACCTGTTGGAGCTACCTTTCTAAAAAGGAGCTCTGTATGTGCACACCAGACAGCATGGCCGCCTTCAATTTATAGCCAAGCACTGATTTATAAACTTAAATCATGATGCTTTTTAGAGAGTCTACATTTTGTATTTTTCTGAACTGACTTATTAAAGGGAATGCTTTCCCCACCCAGCATGTTGTAACCATGACAGTAGGTACAAAAGTGTTTCCAGTGGCTAAACATACATCTTTGATCCAACCTTCATACATACAAAGAAACCATCAGTCATACAAAGAAAAAATATTTAAAAAAAAATTTTATGACACGTTCATTTTATGTCTAACTTTATTTCCCTAATGGCTGTGAATTTTCATGTAATCATATTTCCCAGTATACACTGTATTTCAGAATGCCAGCCTCCTTTCTCCTACTCGCTTACATGAGTTACGGATTCATCCCTTAGCACCCCATTGAATGAATGGAGATGACTGCATTGTCAAAACACAGTAACTGCCGTACCCTTTGGACATTTTTTGGCAATGAGTAAGTGTTCTCATTTGAGATTGCTTCACAAGAAACAGCTCACAGAAGTGGAACTACAGTATGCCAAAAGAGTTGATTTCTTTTGGACTTTGACTAGATTTCTGGTTTTAATATTTGCTAACAGCAAGGTGCTATTCTATGTAACATGACTTATTTACATAGTTACCACAAAACACTTGGTATTTCATCTATTAATGACATTATTTCATTGAAAACAGCAAGTTTAATGCTGTACTATTATGACATTTTTGCCTGGCTGCATTTATACTTTGAGCTTTTAAAGGCTAAAGATTCAGGTTATATTACAGTTTGTATCGCTTTTTCTAAAATTAATCTATTAACATTGTAGACCTCATAAAACACTACTGCTCTCTTTACATTTATGTAAAGCAGATATTCTACCTGATGCATCTTTCTGTGATGTAGATTGCCTTGTAGTATACCTGGTAGGAATTAACGAATACTTAATCAAATTTTACATTTTTATGTAGGATTCTACAAAAACTTATTAACTATATACCATGTATTCCTTGTATGACTTAGCTGTAGATCCAGAGATCAAAATCTGAATTTATTCAGTCCTTAATTGACATAATGCCTGAAACATAGTAAGTACTCAATAAATGTTATTATTATTAGAAAAATATTGTAGTATAATTTGATTTATTTCATCACATTGGATAGTGAAACATATTCTCTGAATATTATTGCTCTGGAATCTTTTAGGATTCTCATTTTGTCCCAAATGTTATGAAGTTTGATGACACTGTACCTTGCTGTGAGATCCCTGTTAATCAAATGTGCTGGGACCTTTCTATTTGGAAATTTAAATCTTTCAGTTCATGCATTTCTTCTGCTTTTTAAATTCCTTCTCTTTTTTGTCTCTTTTGGCTAATTGTATCATGTGGATTTTTAACTTTTTCTTTGCTGTGATAAAGAACCCGATTGCCAGTGCAGGAAACTTAAAAGACTTAGGTTCAATCCCTGGGTTGGGAAGATCTCCTGGAGGAGGACTTGGCAACCCACTCTCATATTCTTGCCTGGAGAATCCCCATGGATAGAGGAGCCTTGCAGGCTACAGTCTTGGGGTTGCAAAGAGTTGGATGCATGACTACAAGTAGAGACTTGTCCTGCATGAGCTCTAGGACTAGAGATTCCATGTGAGGCACAGGTCACATAAACATGGCTCTTACCCAGTTTGAGTACTCTCAACTTGCTGCCTGCTTTCTGTCGTTCTCCAGTCTTGAAACAGGATTTTTTTTTTTTTCCAAACGGGAGGGAACCATCAGAGTTTATAATTGTTATCTCTAGGAGCATTAATCTAATACAGCTTACTTTGCTATTATCTAAACTGGAACTATCTCAATGTTAACTTTTAATTACATTTTTCTTTGTAAGAAAATTCAATTAAATGAATGGTTACCATCCATTGTACTCTCCAGTTCTTCTCAATCTAATTAAAAATAGTTGTTAATTTTTACACTTTATAAGTAGATTTTTCTATTAGGTAATTATCACCTAAAATAAAACACCTTAAAATTTGAAAGGTTTTTTAGACCAGTAATTTCTTTTTATCTTGTCTGTAGGTCAATAACGAAATAAATCAAAGTATGTATGACTAGTTTTCTATATAAATATTTTTGGTTGGGATTTGGTTGGTAGAGATCTGCCACTACATTATTATAAGTGCTTTTTTTTAGGATTCTTAGTAAATATTTTGGGATAAAAAATCTGACAGAAGCATTTTTAATCCATAGTTTAAAAAAACAGTTATTAATCTTTGTGAAGATTTTTTGAAGGAAACTCATAAGCCAAACAAAAATTGAACATATCTTTTTCTGGATTCCTATACTTTATCACTTCATTTAAACTAGGATTTAAAAATACTTGGTACCTCTATGGCTTGTTAAAGATCACCTGTTTTGAGTTTACTGGTTTATAATAACTGATTTTGAGGAAATGAAGTTATAGTTAACACAAGTGTTTATGATTTTTTGTTGTTGTTGTTTCCAGAAAGTTCTAATGTCAATACAACACCTTTTAACCAGTCAGGCTATTTCATCAAATATATATAGTTCAGTGCTTCAAGAGTGGAAGAACGAAGGTTGGCTTTAAGTTTGTGTAATTTTTTAAATGGCAAAAGTCCAGAATTTATAATCAGAAAAAAATGCAAGATTCTATTGCTTCAGTTAAATTTTCTTAAGAGAATGTTGCGAGAGGCCTGAGCAGTTCTTACTAAACAGGGTAAACTGGTTTCAATACAGAAATAAATCAGTCCATGATATTTCATACTATGTCCTATTAAGATATATTTCCTAAGTATCTCGCAGTAAGATATTTTATCCTAAGTTTCCCCGCCCCCCTCAGTGTTTGCTTCCTTATTGTTTCCATGAGGCCTTAGGAACTAAGCAACAGCAACAGTGTCTCCCCAGTGAGACTTCTGTCAGAGCCGCACTGGAATGCTACTGTGTGCTAAAGTAATCAACCACTTTTAGAAGACATATCAAATTCAAACTGACTCTAGAAAGTAGACTTTTTTGTGCCCTTTGGTGTTATGTCCATCGTGGCTTATTTGTAAAATCCTTCATGACCAGCTCTTATATTTTGTTCATGAATTCCTTGTAGGATAAGTTATCATTTTCAGTGCAGTGGTTACAATTGCTTGTGCAGGACACCACTTAGAATTAGAATTCTAAAACAGAGATTGCTTAGGTTCTCATATACCATATAATGCTTTTTATATGACCAAGGAATTCAGGATAACAAAAAATAAGGCTAAGTAGGCAGTTATATTCATATTTCTACCTACAGATCATTTGGTAGTCTTTTTAGCTGTAGTGTAGGGAGTCTGATTAAAAAATAAGCAGACACTCTGGATAAGAGTATGGAGGTTCCTCAATAAACTAAAAATAGAACTACCATCTAAGAGTCCTACTCCTGAGTGTATATTCAAAGAAAATGAAAACACTAATTTGAAAAGATATATGCACCCCAGTGTCATATGCACCCCAGCAGCATTATTTGCAATAGCTAGTATATGAATTTATGTTTCCATCAAGAGATGAGTGGATAAAGGAGATCTGGCACACACACAATGAAATATTACTCAGCCATAAAAAAAATGAATTTTTTGCCACTTGTAACAACATGGATGGCCTTGAAGGGTGTTATGCCTAGTGAAGTAAATCAGACAGAAAAAAACAAATGCTGTATGTGTTCACTTAAATATGGAATCTGAAAAATAAAGCTGATGAATGAATGTAACAAAATAGAAACAGACTCATAAATACAGATAGCAAATTAGTGCTTACCAGTGAGGAGAGGGATTGAGGGAAAGAGCAAAACAGAGAAAGGGGATTAAGAGACATACACTACTAGTTATAAAATGGATAAGATGCAAGGATATAATGGACAGCACAGGGTATATAATCCATATTTTATTGTAATGGTAGTTGGAGTATAATCTATAAAAATATCAAATTACCATGTTGTACACCAGAAATTAGTATAACATTGTAAATCAACTATACTTCGATTAAAAAAAAAAGTTTAAAAAAAGAAAATGGAAACAAAAAATTAACAATGAGA
This sequence comes from Cervus canadensis, assembly GCF_019320065.1. NCBI lineage: Eukaryota > Metazoa > Chordata > Mammalia > Artiodactyla > Cervidae > Cervus > Cervus canadensis. Next base: position 26,946,387 of record NC_057389.1, on the reverse strand, counting down.
AACAACCAAAGGACATAAAAATAACTTTTGATTAAAGAAGTGTAGTGATCCTGAATGGAGAAATTGCACAGTAATTCATATTAGAACTTCCCTGGGACTTCCATGGTGGCTTAGATGGTAAAGCATCTGCCTACAATGTGGGAGATCCGGGTTCAATCCCTGGGTTGGGAAGATCTCCTGGAGAAGGAAATGGTAACCCACTCCAGTGTTCTTGCCTGGAAAATCCCATGAACGGAGGAGCCTGGTAGGCTATAGTCCATGGGGTCACAAAGAGCTGGACACAACTGAGAGACTTCACTTTCACTACTTTCATATTAGAAATATGAATTCCTTCTAAAGTAACTTGAAAATGAGTGTGATTCCAAACCAAATTCCTTGTATATTTTATATACATATATATATTTTTTGCTTTTCGCTTTTGGTTTATCTGGAGTTCTGGTATGTGTCATCTTTCCCATGTCTCTTGGTTAGAATTAGAAGCAAGTCACAGACCTACCCACACTTAAGAGCAGGGGATTACACACTACCTGAATAATTGGAGGGTGGGCAAATTGGGGACAGTCTTAGAGGAAATGCTGAGTACTTTGTAAGCACTCATTTTTCTGCCTGTAATCTTCTGAGGGCTTTTTGTTAGAGTGAGTTCTGAACTTGTTACTGTAGTCCACAAAATCCTGTGTGATCTAGTTTCCTGTCTACCTTTCCAATCTCATCTCTGTTCTCCATCTCAGTTTTCAGAAGGACTTGTTCTGTGACCACTATATCTAAGCATACTCTGCCCTCTAGTCGCTATCTTATTACCATTTTATTTTCTTCATTAAATCTACAACTGGGTGAAATTATTCTTTGCTCATTGGTGTTGTCAGTCCTCTACTAAAATATAAGGACCAAGTGAGTAGACACATTGTTTTTCTTGTTCAAAATAGTGTCTCCAATGCCTAGCACATAGTACATACTCAAAAAGTCAGATAAATGAATGGATGAATACATTCTATATTTAACCATGTAAAAAAAGGGAATGCTAATTTGAGTCATATATAGCTCCTATCTTTTTGCAGCTTTTGGACTAGTACAAGAAAAAAAAATACAGTATCTACTACTGTAGGTAAGAATCGCTAAGAAGAAATGGAGTAGCGCTCATAGTCAACAAAAGAGTACAAAATGCAGTACTTGTGTGAGGTCTCAAAAATGACAGAATGATCTCTGTTCATTTCCAAAGAAAACCATTTAATATCACAGTAATCCAAGTCTGTGCCCCAACCACTAATGCTGAAGAAGCTGAAGTTGAACAGTTCTGTGAAGATCTACAAGACCTTCTAGAACAACACCAAAAAAAGATGGCCTTTTCATCATAGGGCACTGGAATGCAAAGGTAGGAAGTCAAGAGATACCTGGAGTAACAGGCAAGTTTGGCCTTGGAATACAGAATGAAGCAGGGCAAAGGCTAACTGAGTTTTGTCAAGAGAACACACTGAGGGTCATAGCAAACACTCTCTTCCAACAACACAAGAAATGACTCTACACATGGACATCACCAGATGGTCAGTACTGAAATCAGATTGTATTCTTTGCAGCTGAAGATGGAGCAGCTCTATACAGTCAGCAAAAACAAGACCAGGAGATGACTGAGGCCTAGATCATGAATTCCTTATTGCAAAATTCAGATTTAAATTGAAGAAAGGAGGGAAAATGACTAGACCATTCAGAAATCCTTTACTATTATACAGTGGAAGTGGCAAATAGATTGAAGGGATTATATCTGATAGACAGAGTGCCTGAAGAACTAAGGATGGAGGTTCATAATACTGTACAGGAGGCAGTGATCAAAATCATCCCTAAGAAGAAGAAATGCAAAAAGGCAAAATGGTTGTCTGAGGAGGCCTTACAAATAACTGAGAAAAGAAGAAAAGCTAAAGGCAAGGGGAAAGGGAAAGACATGCCCAACTGAATGCAGATTCCAGAATAGCAAGGAGAGATAAGAAAGCCTTCCTCAGTGATCAGTGCAAAAACAGAGGAAAACATAAAATAAGAAAGACTAGAGATCTCTTCTAGAAAATTAGAGATACCAAGGAAACATTTCATACAAAGATGAGCACAATAAAGGACAGACACAGTATGGACCTAACAGAAGATATAAGAAGAGGTGGCAAGAATACACAGAAAAACTATACACAAAAGATCTTAATGACCCAGATAACCACAATGGTGTGGTCATTCACCTAGAGCCAGATGTCCTGGAATGCAAAGTCATGTGGGCCTTAGGAAGCATCACTAAGAACAAAGCTAGTGGAGGTGATGGAATTCCACTTGAGCTATTTCAAGTGCTAAGAATGTTGCTGTTGAAGTGCTGCAGTCAATACGCCAGCAAATTTGGAAAACTCAGCAGTGGCCACAGGACTGGAAAAGGTCAGTTTTCATTCCAATCCCAAAGAAAGGCAATGCCAAAGAATGTTCAAACTAACGCACGGTTGCACTCATCACACATGCTAGTAAAGTAATGCTCAAAATTCTCCAAGCCAGTCTTCAAAGTATGTGAGCCATGAACTTCCAGATGTTCAAGATAAATTTAGAAAAGGCAGAGGAACCACAGATCAAATTGCCAACATACATTGGATCATCGAAAAAGCAAGAGATTTCCAGAATAACATCTACTTCTGCTTTATTGAATACCCCAAAGCCTTTGACTGTGTGGATCACAACAAACTGTGGAAAATTCTTAAAGAGAGGGGTATATTAGATCACCTTACCTGCCTCCTGAGAAACTTCTATGCAGGTTAAGAAGCAACAGTTAGACCTGAACATGGAACAATGAACTGGTTCCAAATTGGGAAAGGAGTACGTCAATGCTGTATATTGTCACCCTGCTTATTTAACTTATATGTGGAGTACATCATTCGAAATACCAGACTGGATGAAGGATAAGCTGGAATCAAGATTGCTGCGAGAAATATCAATAACCTCAGATATGCAGATGACAACACACTTATGGCAGAAAGCAAAGAGGAACTAAAGAGCCTCTTGATGAAAGTGAAAGAAGAGAGTGAAAAAGCTGACTTAAAGCTCAGCATCAAAAACTGAAAATCACTGCATCCAGTCCCATCACATCATGGCAAATAGATGGGGAAACAATGGAAACAGTGAGAGACTTATTTTCTTGGGCTCCAAAATCACTGCAGATGGTGACTGCAGCCATTAATTTAAAAGATGCTTACTCCTTGGAAGGAAAGTTATGACCAACCTAGATAGCATATTAAAAAGCAGAGACATTATTTAACCCACAAAGGTCTGTCTAGTCAAAGCTATGATTTTTCCAGTAGTCATGTATGGACGTGAGAGTTGGACTATAAAGAAAGTTGAGCACTGAAGAATTGATGCTTTTGAACTGTGGTGTTGGAGAAGACTCTTGAAAGTCCTTGGGACTGCAAGGACATCAAACGAGTGAATCCTAAAAGAAATCAGTCCTGAATATTAATCGGTAGGCCTGACGCTGAAGCTGAATCTCCAATACTTTGGCCACCTGATACAAAGAACCAACTCCTTGGAAAAGATCCTGATGCTGGGAATGATTAATGGCAGGAGGAGAAAGGGATAAGAAAGGATTAGATGGTTGGATGGCATCACCGACTCTATGGACATGAATTTGAGCAAGCTCTGGGAGTTAGTGATGGACATGGAAGCCTGGTGTGCTGCAGTCCATGGGGTCACAAAGAGTTGGACATGACTGAGTGACTGAAGTGAACTGAACTGAAGAAAAAAACAAGTAGATATTGTAATGCTATGGTAATTGTTTATAGAAGTCCTGACTTGAGAAAAGGTATCACCTATTGATACACATTTGGCAGTTTCTCAATTAATCTGTAATAATGGAAGCTAATATTGTGGATAACCATATATCTCTACAGAGAAAAAAGATCTCTGTAGAGTCCTATAGAGTCTATAGGACTATATAGTCTATAGTCTATCCTGTAGATAGATCTAGAGTCCTATCTAAGAAATATTACCATTTACGCTGTAAATGAAAGACAGAGAAGCATACTATGAAGATATGATTAGATAAGTGTTATGAGATCTAGTAGAGTGCCAGAAGATCCAAGGTAATGTTTCTTTATCAGAAAATAATATCAAACTTAAGGTAAATAATAGGCAACCCCTGACATCTACCTACCCTGCTACCCTCAATCCAATTAACTGTTGCTAAAGCCTTTCATGCTAAGTAGCTTCACTCGTGTCTGACTCTTTGTGGCTCTATAGACTGTAGCCCACTGGGCTCCTCTGTCCATGGGGATTCTCTAGACAAGAATACTGGAGTGGGTTGCCATGCTCTCCTCCAGGGGATCTTCCCAACCCGGGGTTCGATCCTGTGCCTCTTACGTGTCCTGTTATGGCAAGCAGATTCTTTACCACTAGTGTCACCTGTTGATTCTAAATCCATGTATAACATATTTTTCATTGTTTATTATAACTCCTAATTAGACTAAGATAAATCTGCTTTTTACTATGTTTTCCATGAACCAAAAGGTTCACCATCTCATTTCAAGGACATAATGGAATAAACATTTGTAGTCATTTAAAGTAGCAGTAACTTCTGAAATTCCCTTATCACAAAGACATTTGGGCTTTTAATTTCATTTCTCTGATTCCTACTAATGGCTTTTGCAATTATGAATCCCAAATAATTCTTAGATGATACTTAATATATTGCAGCATACCCTTAAAATGCTAATAATTTATAGATCTATACTAGAACTCAGTGTATTTTTTTTTTATTTTTGGATTATTGCATTTTGATTGTAAGGATGTACAGGATCTACACATCTGAAGCCCTGCATATGCAAGTCTTACTTGATCATATAATCATTTTAAGATATTTAAACATTTTAAATAAGATTTAAGAAATGTGGGCAAGAAAATAATTGGAAAGTTGAGGTTAATAGTCTCACAATAAAGTTCTCTTATCTGTTTAGAAAGTCCTATCAGCATTCTTTTCTCAGTTCCAGCTACTGTGGAAGATAATATGCCCAGTTGTCAACTGAGGTACGTCACTGGTTTAGAATATTAATTTGTAATATTTTTAATTTAAATCTAAAATAACATTTCAGTAGGTCACAAAACCAAAGAGTTAATGATACAAAGATATTAGTAAAAAATAGTTGATTAAAATACAGTTGATGATTAACATAACTAGGCTAAAATAACACAGGTTAGTTTCCTTTTTACTATGTAACTTGACTTGTTTCCTTTATTACTAGAATTTTGCAACTGTGTATTATAACAACTGTATTTACAGCTGTATGTTTTTCTATAATATAAAAATATCATGTATTACAAACTATAATGAATAGGCCTTGCTTTTTAGTGTGCATACAGCTAAACCTTTTTAATATGTTAATAAATTAAAAGCACATACTGAACAAAAGGGAATTCCATTTATTTGCCTAGGAATCATCTCAAGATATCTTTATTCCTCCTTTTCCTTTATGTTTACATCTTGGTTCCCAGGACAGTAATAAAGATTAATTCTGCAAGGTTATTTAGACTGCTTTGATAATGTATCAGCCTCTTTAGTTGATATTTTCTAAGCAGAGTTCAACTCACACCTTGAGAATCCTCCTGTCCCCAGAAACATTTGCAGTGACCATAAACAATTCCCCTGAAATTAGTGTTTATTTTGTGTATTTTACCAATACTATATATTCTCTTTATCTGTGTGGCCATGCCAAAGAACCTGAAAACAGTACATATACATTCTTACATTCTTCAAAAAACAAATCTTTTTAGGTTTTATTAAACCAATGTTTTATCACAGTATCAAGAGCTATTACACAGTCTTTTAACCATGCCCTTTTTGCTGAAATTATACTATTCAATAAAATAAAACTGTTATCTCCTTAAATAGCTTCAAGATTTCTTAATTTGTATTTAGAGTGTCACTGTCCCAATTATATATTTTACCTGACATATAATTTTATTCTCTTATTAATAAGTACCATAGCGGTTTTAAAAAATTTAAGTCTTTTAATGATCAGTATATGTCTAGGGCTCTATAAGACTCTGTGGAAATTAAGGAAGACATATAAGATATGGTCTCTGATCTCAAAATACTAGAAACTTAAAGGAAAACACTACATTTCCGAAGCAACAAGAGAGATACAGAGAGGATGAAACTGAAAAATTATGTGAGACAAACTCTGAAGTATTAAGAATAGAGAAGCTAATATAGGCTAAAGTAGATAAAGAGAATTTGATCTGGGCTTTGAAGTGATGGGTAAGAGGGTATGGCATTTAATCTTAGATTTAAAGATGTCTGGAATAAAAAACCATCTAAAGAAAATGGATATGTTTTCTGAAATAGTGAATTTTTAATGCAAATCAGATAAAAAATGCTTTGTTTGTTTTGCTTGCTAAAATAAATGACAGAGTCAACTAGTACAACTTATGATTACCAGTATTTTAAAAAATTAATTGTTTTGAACTTTTTTGACAAAGAAAAATAAAAACATAGCTTAAAATCATAGATTATAGAATGAGCGAGGTGCTTAGTATAGATCTGTGTACAGTGAATTCACCATAAGGTCTTAAGAACTAACTACAAAAAAATTTATTTTTGCCCATGCCTCTAAAGAAGAGACATGCTTTCAAAATGTCTTTAATTTGTGGTTTCTGACTCTGGTGTACTATTTGAAGTCCTGATTTTATATTGCAAAGTATTTTGAAATTACAGAACTAATAAAGAACAGCTGTGTTAATAGCCTTACATGTCCAACAAAAAACGAAAGTAAAGGACTTTTAAGTTGACACAACCATCCAATGTTACTTTTGTGGGAATTTGCTAACACTTTTTTTAAGTTTCCACTTTTTATTTGAAGGATGGTATAAAGATGGGTTGGATGTAGAGTTAGAGCACGGAAATATTTTATGCTTCTCAATTCATTAGGCCTGATTTGAGGCCGTTTGATAAGTCTAGGGCAATTGGGCGTATGGTACGTTACATCTGTAATAAGGTGGACAGGCAGGAACAGAGGTAGTGAGAATAAAAGGACATTTCCTGACTTGGCTCTGAACTATGTGAATACAGGCAGGATGGTCTAGATGACTCATTTTCTCATACATTCCAGAATTTTTCTACAAAATAAGCAGAATATTTCAAGTAAAATATTTTTCTTGGATTGAGTTTTAAATACTTCTTGATTATTTTCATTGTTTCAAATAACAGATGTTCACACCTGTTAAAGGACCCAAAACTAGTGAATATAATTAGAAAAATAGAAACTGATAAATGATTGCCTGCTTTTAAGAATAAATGGCATTTTAAGCTTATTCTACACTGAATAGCCAAGAAAAAAATTGAAGAATTCTCTTTTGGAATTTTGAATATAAGCATTTGAATGATATTTTGAAAGAAGGTGTTTGTTATTAGTGATTTAAAACTGTTCCCTTTATTTTTTGCCATCTAAAATAGGTTAGGGGGTTGTGTTTACCTCTCCATTTGTATTTTACTTCATTCAGGATCAAAATATGATCCTGAATATAACACTTGGAAATGGATAATGGATCATTATCCATTTGACATTGTTGAAACTTCCAAGTGATAAAAAATTCTCTCCTTTCTATGTGCATCTTAGTCAAAGCTGCCCGACAATTATGGAAATGTGAGAATATAAAATCATGGTTTGGGTTTATGTTTTACTGATAATCTATTGTCTAAAAATAAAATATGCTTCATTTTTCTTCTGTATTGACTCAAAGAAGTAATATTCTATAGCTGATCTTTATGTGTTTGTTTGCATAAGAGAAGCTTTAAAAGATTAAATACTCAAATTTACTTTCAAGTATTATATAATTTGCATAGATAAAACTTTCCTATTTATACTTATATACTTGTTAAATGGACTCATTATATGTACTTCAAAGCCAGAGTTTTGGCCATTTGATTTTAAGTTTAAGAGAAATAAATCAGATGTGACAAATAGTCTAAAATAATTTCAAACTTCTTGTAATTTTTCCAAGTCTTTTTTGGGTAAAGGTTTAATAATAATAATAATGCTATTTTAAAATGATAATTTAAGAATAATTTTACTATTAAAATTAGAATTCAGCTTAAATAAAAAATTATAATTTTACTATTATAATTAGAGCTAAGCTCAAATTGCTGAATTTAGGTTTTATATATATGTATATACACAACTGTATGTACTCATTGAAATAAAGCACAGTTTTTATTAGTCTGTTTCCATTCTTTTAAGAAATAGGAAGAGGTGAGATAAAACAAATGAAAGCATCAAGCAGACATTATGACCTTCTTAGATTTCAAAAAAAGATACACAAATACATACAAAATTTCTTTGTGGCTAAACCAGTACTATTCAATCCTTGAATAACATTTGTGCCCATATACATTATTATTATGTGCCCATGAAAATGAAAGAGGAGAGTGAAAAAGTTGACTTAAAACTCAACATTCAAAAAACTAAGATCATGGCTTCTAGTCCCATCACTCCATGGCAAATAGTTGGGGAAACAGTGGAAACAGTGAGATACTTTATTTCTGGGGGCTCCAAAATCACTGCAGATACTGACTGGAGTCATGAAATTAAAAGATGCTTGCTCCTTGGAAGAAAAGCTATGACCAACCTAGGCAGCATATTAAAAAGCAGAGACATTACTTTGCCAACAAAGATCTGTCTAGTGAAAGCTATGGTTTTTCCAGTAGTCATGTGTGCATGTGAAAGTTGAACCATAAAGAAAGCTGAGTGTGAAAGAATTGATGCTTTTGAACTGTGGTGTTGGAGAAGACTCTTGAGAGTCTCTTGGACTGCAAGGAGATCCAACCAGTCCATCCTACAGGAGATCAGTCCTGAATATTCATTGGAAGGACTGATGCTGAAGCTGAAACTCCAGTACTTTGGCCACCTGATGTGAAGAACTGACTCACTGGAAAAGACCCTGATGCTAGGAAAGATTGAAGGCTGGAGGAGAAGGGGATGAGAAAGGATGAGATGGTTGGATGGCATCCCTGACTCGATGGACATGCGTTTGAGTAGGCTCTGGGAGTTGGTGATGGACAGGGAAGCCTGTTGTGCTGTAGTCTATGGGTTCGCAAAGAGTCAGACATGACACAGTAACTGAACTGAACTAATACAAGAATATAAAAATCCTTTGTCTTCCTTTACAGTTTAAGCAAGTATATGTAAATAGTTTTCAACATCTAGGAATTCTTAGTATTTAAATCTTTTCACCGAATTTCTATGATTTTAAGTAAAAAACATCTACCTATGGTTTTGATCTGAAAATCTAAAAGTAAATTGGTCAACGTAATTCATTCAGAAAAATTTACCCTGTGGGGTTAAACAACTGAATAATCCTAAATTATAGGAATTTACAGAAACATTTTATAAAGTACCACTCGGATTGTAAACACTGGAGTTTTACTTTAGAAATTTTAGTTTTATTTGTACATTGACTAATAATGATTTGTCTCATAATTATCAGTCATTATTAAATATTTCTTAATCTACATATAACATATTTATAGGAGTGCTCCTTTACAAACAAGATACTTTAGAAATATTCCTATCAGTGAATGCCATAATAGAAACTACTTATCCAGGAGGCTAAATAACACAAACAAAAAAAGAAGTTCTGTACTCTCAATATTGCCACCTACTCAATGTCTTTAGAATCTGTTTAGAATTATGTGTAGATTCTGAAGCTAATTCTTCCTCTTACTTGTTTGTTTAGCATACTCATTATGTCAGCAAATAGTTTAACAGGATAGCATAGTGGGATCTTGATTTTATTCCTTTGATATATTACATAACCACTTTGAACCTCAGTTAAAATGGATATAATAATAGTTCCATTTTGGTGATGATTAAATGAGTTTATATTTGTGCTATGCTTGAGTTATACCTCAACTATAAGATATGGTAACTATATAATTTTAATTGTCATTTAAAATCTTATTTTAGTTATAATAATTCTAATAGTAAGGATAATTATGTGCTATGTGCTTAGTCGCTCAGTCATATCCAACTCATTGCAACCCCATGGACTGTAGCCCACCAGCCTCTTCTGTCCATGGATATTCTCCAAGCAAGAATACTTGAGTGGGTTGCTATGCCTTCCTCTGGGGATCTTCCCAAGCCAGAGATTGAACCCAGGTCTCCCGCATTACAGGCAGATTCTTTACCATCTGAGCCACCAGGGAAGCCCAAGGATAATTATAGTCATTATTATTAAATCATTGTGTTTTAGTATCTTTATCTACCAAAACGAGGAAAGCCTGTCTCTCTTTTAGAATTCCTTAACTATAATAAAGATGTATTAAACTATTTTATTTTGTAGTGCCCTCTAATAGAAGATTTAAGATATTTTTATGTCTTACCTCTACACAAAAGTACTCAAGTTTGACATATGACATTATCATTTATAATTTATAGTAATAAATTATTGATTTTTGACAGAGAAGTAATTACTGTTCCCAGGTTTATAAATTTAAAAACCTATATTTCTCCTAGATGTTCTAAAAATGTTGCTCTTTCGTCACAGATAGCTTTTACTATCAGTATTAACAGAAACTGGAGTTTAGAATCTTCATGTATGGGACTTCTCTGGGGGTCCAGTGGCTAAGACTGTACTTCCACGGCAGGAGGCATGGTTTCTATTCCTGGTCAGGGAACTAAGATCCCATAGACATGCCATGTACTGTGGCCCCCAAAAAAAGAGTTTTCATGTGAAATTTATTTTATTATTCTGTGTATAGTGATTTAAAATATGTACTAGATAGTAGAAACAGATGGTAGCATGTTTTTATGGTATTTATGTTGTTTTCATTCCTGCTAAAATATGAGAGAGTGACTTACCACTTAATTTTTTTTCTTAGGTTTTATGTTGATTTATATGATAAACTTTATAAGAAAGTAGGAAGTTGCCCAGTAGTTTTGTTCACTGTATTTATATCTGGTAAATGCACTATATTTAAATCTTACACCTTTTTTCCCTCTCAGCAAAAAATATATATATTTAAAACTGGGCCATTCAATCTTGATTTTTCTCCCAAAACTAATCATGTTTTCTTTTGATCCTAGTTCAGGCTTGGTTCCTTCAACCTAGAGAAAATTGCAAGCCCAGCTGAGGTCATTAGAGAACTTATTTGTCACTGCCTGGACACCATTGCAGAAAGCCAAGCCAAAAATGAGCACCTGCAGAAAGAAAATGAAAGGCTTCTGAGAGATTGGAATGATGTTCAAGTACGGTGTGTACATAATGTGCTTGTATCTTAAGAACACTCAGCTCTTTATATTATTGTAGCTCTAAGTTAATGATTTATACACTTATGCTATATGTAGACTATCATATATTTAAAACGAAATATGCCATTGATTATACCTCTACTTAATGTGATTAAATTAAATTATTTGTTGTTATTGTACAATAGAGGAGAACAATAACACTTTTAGGTCATTAGTATTTGGTGGCACCAGCAAACTAATAACAGAAGTAATTGGACGGTGGGGATCAGAACCCATTAATAGTAAGCAAAGTTTAGGAAGTTTGATATTTATAAGGATTAATTGACTTCAAATTATAGGATTAATAATGAATAAAAAAAGAAATGAAATATAAATAAGCATAGTTGATACCTTATTTGAAATCTTTTTATGAATGACATCTGTTTCAGGTGAAGTATGTTTTGACTCCTGAGAGAAACTTATTTTTTGCTGATTGATTGAAAGTTCATATTGTCAGCATTTTAAAAAGACATGGTTGTTACTGCTGGATATTTGGAAGCCTTTAGTTTCCTGATTTTGCCTCTTTTAAACAATGAAGAAGAAAGTGACCTATCTTCTCAATTATGCAGTTTTCTCAATTATATCATGATTTAGGCTGGTCCAGGGTATAGCTATATTACTCTATTATGTAAAAGATATTTGAAAGAAATGTATATTGTGAATATTTATATCTCTACCAAGACATATTAATATAATATGCATATATTAATATATACATTGTAACATATGACAGAATTGTGCAGAATATAAAAAATAGTAATAATGCTTATTATTACATCCAGTATATAAAGATTTTTAATCTTTCATTCGATCCAGTAGCTCTAAAACATAAGAACATTTATCAATTTAAGGTCTTTTTAGGGTGCTCACTAAGATTGTTCTATATGTGCATCAGTAAGTATATGGGAAAGTGTATGAAAAATATGAAGGCTTTTTATCAGTATATCTATGTGTAAATGAGGTTTACTAGAAGAAATAATTTCTGTACATTCACTTACATTTATTAATTAATGTAAGGCATGAACCTAACACCTATCACCTAAAATTTGGTTATATTGACTCTCATTTTTATGTTAATAAAGTATCTTGTTTTCTTTTAGTTCTGAATTAATTTTTATCTCCAATTATATAGTTAGACGAAGTCAAAATTATGTAAATGTTAAGAAACCATACAGAAAAATATGTTATTGTTTCTTTTTCACTTTCTCTTTGAAATTCATGTTGCTATGAATTAATACAAAATGTTTGTTCTAGAAAGCATGTTTTGGGACTTATACCAGTATTCTAGGTGTATTTTTCTACTTTATATTCAAAATAAATCAAATGAAAGGAGATGTACTCTGGTCATGATAAGCCATTATTTTAAAAACTCAAAATACCCTCAGGATGATAGGAAATTTGATCCACAAATTGCCCACAAAAATGCAGACTGGGTACTTGGTACTTGAGCAAATTGCTTTAAAATGTCTGCCAGAGGTTGAAAGAGGTATTATCTCATCAGTATTCAACACCACTGCCATAGGATGGAAATCAGCAGGGAGCAAAGATGAGACAGTGGAGACAAATACACGCTGTACTGTAAGACAGGGTGTGAGGGGACATATAGTATGTGTCGCACAGATGCTCAATTTGCTATTTCTGAATTATCCAGAAAATTCTCTTGTGTTATTGTGACAAAAAGTTACCTGTTTGATCAAATGCACAGCCATGTAGCTTATCACCAGTCTTACGCTCCAGCTATTCTTTTTTTTTTTTTTCCTGAATACCAGGTCACATATCTTTTTCAGGAATTGAAGATGTGTGTTCTTGGAGTGGCCCTCCAAACAGAGGAAACAAAATCCACTCCAGAGAATTCTAGGCTCTGGATGTATTCCAGATGTTAGATTAGTAGCTTTACCTATTTCCCAAATTTGTTTTTCTTTCCTATCACACAGAAAATGGCCATTTTAAAGAGCTGTAAATACACCTTGGTCACAGCCAAACTGTATTTCCTGAACTGTTCCCCGTCCAGAGTCTTAGTTCACTGGTAAATGAGCAAAGGATTTACAAGTACTGCTTCCATAAGGCAGTAGTACTGGTCAAGAGTCTTCAGAGAGATTAGAAATAGGACACAGACATTCTGAGTTAGGTATCTATCCACATAGAAAATAGAGTTGAGTCCCTTTCTTTAGGCCTAGTCACAGTTCAGTTTCCTGGGCTGCTCCTGATTAGTCTTATATCAGTGTCCATTCATGATTCAATCATTTCTTTATCAGATTTTTTTTCCAGACTACATGTGCCTGGAGAGTGAGGAGGGGCACAAAATAGTTGCTGAGAATTCACTTAGAAGCTATGGTAGATAGGTCTGAAATATATTTAATAGAGAATAGGATATTATATGAGCAAAAAGCATATCATGGAAAATGTTTATGTTGTGTTAAGAAGAGAAGTGTGAATTACCAAAAATATGGATGGTATCTCATTTTTTGTAAAATACATCTTTAGATAAAGAATATCTAGAAGGAGAAAATTAAATGATAACTAGTGTGTGTCTGTGTGGATCACAATAAACTGTGGAAAATTCTTAAAAAGATGGGAATACCAGACCACCTGACCTGCCTTTTGAGAAACCTGTATGCAGGTTAGGAAGCAACAGTTAGAACTGGACATGGAACAACAGACTGGTTCCAAAAAGGAAAAGTAGTACGTCAAGGCTGTATATTGTCACCCTGTTTATGTAACTTGTATGCAGAGTACATCATGAGATAATTGCAGCCATGAAATTAAAAGATGCTTACTCCTTGGAAGGAAAGTTATGACCAACCTAGACAACATATTAAAAAGCAGAGACATTACTGTGTCAACAACGGTCCATCTAGCCAAGGCTATGGTTTTTCCAGTGGTCATGTATGGATGTGAGAGTTGGACTATAAAGAAAGCTGAGCACCGAAAAATTGAACTGTGGTATAGGAGAAGTCTTGAGAGTCCCTTGGATTGCAAGGAGATCCAGCCAGTCCATCCTAAAGGAGGTCAGGCCTGGGTGTTCATTGGAAGGACTGATGTTGAAGCTGAAACTCCAATACTTTGGCCACTTGAGGCGATGAGCTGACTCATTTGAAAAGACCCTGATGCTGGGAAAGACTGAGGGTAGGAGGAGAAGGGGACGACAGAGGATGAGATGGTTGGATGGCATCACCGACTCAATGAACATGGGTTTGGGTGGACTCCGGGAGTTTGTGATGGACAGGGAGGTCTGGTGTGCTGCGGTTCATGGGGTCATAAAGAGTCAGACATGACTGAACTGACTGAACTGAAGTGTGTGTCTGGAACTGTGGATTAAATTTTCTTACTTCTTGAGAGTATTTTTTGCATATATTTTTGTATATAAACATGTATCATTATAATCAGAGCCAAATCTAAAGCTATTTCCATTTGGGATAATGGGGGAGAATGAATACGGTTTGAGTAAGGAATGAGGAATTGCAATAAGAGTGAAAAGGATGAGCTTTAACATGTATACTTTTTTTTTTTGCTTTTATTTATTTTTTTTCCATTATTTTTATTAGTTGGAGGCTAATTACTTTACAATATTGTAGTGGTTTTTGCCATACATTGACATGAATCAGCCATGGATTTACATGTGTTCCCCATCCCGATCCCCCCTCCTGCCTCCCTCTCCTTCCCATCCCTCTGGGTCTTCCCAGTGCACCAGCCCTGAGCACTTGTCTCATGCATCCATACTGGGCTGGTGATCTATATTTGCTGTTATTTTTTATTTGCTATTTAATAATTGCAATCTTAGCTCCATTTTAAACAAGTGACATTACTGGATTCACTTAATTTTGTTTAGTTTAGATGAAGGAGAAAACATTAGAAATATTGTGTGTAAATCCTTAGGTCATCAGCTATATTTATTTCACTGGTTTTTCCTTCTTAGTTTCAAATAACAGTTCTCAAGTTCTGTGTTAGTGAATAGGTCTTTTGTTTGTACTCAAACATTAAGTTAGAAACTCTCTAGCTTTACTCTGAGTTATAGTTATTAAACCTATAATTGGAGGCAGTTTTCAGCAGATTGAATTGGGTTGACACTCATGGAATCATTAGAATAGAAGAGACCTTGAAAGCTCTTCTCTGCCTTCAAGCTAGGATCACATTATAGCCAGATGAATTCAGTCTGATTTTTAAAGACTCAAGGTATATCTTCAACTCCTGTTGGTTGCCCATTACATTGTTTAAGAACAGTCACAGGCAGAAAATGCTTCCTTCCATCTATTGGTAATTTGAGTCCTTCATGGTATACTTGAAGGCCATTTCCTCTTGTTCTGTCATCAGAAAGGATGAGGAACAGCTGTTTACCATCTTCTTCAGTACTTAAAGGTTTATTAAATCTTTTTACCACTGCTTTCTTTTCCATTTCTTTTTAGCATTCTTTGTCCTCTGAACTCTATGCAGATATTCTTTTGCTGAACAACCCTGACCTGGGTATAAACTTGGTCAGAGCTGAAAATACAAGGATTACTGTACTGTTTCTAAGTATCACTTGTTAACATTTGTGTATCTGTTGTTTTATTTTGGGTTATCATTTAATCTGTATTATTTGAGATGTTATTTTCTATGAAATTACCTTGTTTCTGCTCTCATTTTTTTTGTGTTCTTGACATTTATTCTTAAATTCCTTGTTTTCCCATCCAGAAATTTTTTATTTTGAATATTCAATGTTTTTTGTATTTAGTTTTTACCCTTTTATTTTTTTTTAATTGGAGGATAATTACTTCACAATGTTGTGTTGGTTTCTGCTGACAACAATCAGCTATATATATACATTGTATATACATATATCCCCTCCCTCCTTAGACTCCCGCCCACCCCACCCTCCAGTCCAGCTCCTCTGGATGTCACAGAGCACAGAGCTGAGTTACTTTCCTTTGAGAAGTCCTCAACTGCTTTTAAATGAATACATTGCATGAGATAATTTATGTCTTAGTCTTTAAAATAGAGGTTTATTAATTGTCTTATGTGTAGGCACATATCAAGTATATTCAATTTCTGCTAGTCTGCCTTCTTTATATATATATGAGGGATTAAAGTTAGTACTGTCTCTTGTTAGCTCATTTGAATATTGTAGAAAAATTATAAATGATAAAGAATTTTATCTTTTGTCCTATATACCTAAATTTAAAGTATATAGTGTTTTACATATCTCCTTGGAAGTTTCAACTTGGATGCTTTCATTTATTTTATAAGTGCATACATTTAAGTGTGTGTGTATGTTTGCTAGATTATAAGATACAACTTGGCATATGATGTTCTTGCTATGGAGCAGTTCATAATCTATTTTGGGAGAACAGATTAGGTAAATCACTTAATCCCAAAACAAGATCATGGTTGCTATTATAGTAATATTAACAAAGTACCAGAAACAGGCTACAGTTACCCTTGTTTCAAATTTCTCTCACAAATATGTTCTTTTGGAAATTAGCCAAAGATGTGAATAAGTTATTACATTTAGGCATTTAGATGTTTTATAAGCTTTTTTGCTCTGAATTTCCAATTTTGATCCTTTTCTCATTGTGCAAACTACAAATGCTAATAAGCAGTAAGTTCTAATGATTTGTTTACCAATATAAAACTTTAAATCAATGAAAACTTTTTAAAGTGATTTTTTTTAAGTTGGAATTGGTTATTTTTAATTAATTTTCATTTAAAATTATTTTAAATGTATTTTTCTTGAAAAAAAATTGAAATCATCTTCAGTATTAGATTGAATAATGCTAAGAAACCCCACACGATATATTAATTGGTTTGTTTATTTACATTTTAGGTTTGAAAAATGTGTGAGTGCTAAGGAAGCTGTAGAGACTGATCTTTATAAACGGTTCATTCTGGTGCTGAATGAGAAGAAAGCAAAGATCAGAAGCTTACATAAACTGTTAAATGAAGTTCAAGAACTGGAAAAGAACATCGAACATAAGATGTATTTTTGACCTTTTTGTTTTGGGATGGCAGAAGCATACATTTTAGTGGAATTTCTTCCCAAACTTAATGAAAGTTAGATGCAAACTTTTTAGTGACATATCACAGCCTGGGGTTGGATGCTCTGGTCGTTAGTTGGAGAATACACAACATAATCTCTCCATTATCTGCCCAACAGTCACACCTACACTTAAATCATAAAACTGCCGTGAGACTATTAAATAGTAGTAGTTTAATTCTTTGGCATCACCAAGGAATATATTAATTAAAAACTTTCATCTTCTGCAGAACCACAAAGGTTGGGCACACATTTGTAATCCTGATATCTAAGTAGTTGTTAATTTTAGGATAAAATGGTTCTGAGTATGAATATGTACTTGATGTTTAAGGAAAAATCATAGGTGACTTATGGCTGATATGGCTTGGACAATCATAATTACTTTAGGCATTAAATGATATAAGTTTGGGTCGTTATCCTGAATCTGAGAGAAAGCACAAATTTACTAATGGCATAATATAAAGAATATAACATTTAGTATCAGATGATCCTAGTTCAAGTGTTGATCTGGTACTGATATCTAGTGATACTTGACTTTGTCGTTTAAACACTCTGTGCCTTACTTGACTATCTTCATAATAAGAGTAAAGGTAGCCATCTCAGAATTTGGGGGAGACCAAATGAGTTCTGCCCAAAGGCAGAACTGCTTTGAGATCAGTAAAGTACTGACCACTCTGTGACACACAGAAGATAATTTAGGAAAGTAGTATTATGATTTGACAGATGGATAATAAATGATAATAAACTGATTCAAGAATTAATTACAGTGAGCACTAAACAACATTTACATTGGGTAAAAGAGAAACTTGTTCTTAAGAGAGTTAACAAATGGTCTTTAAAGTGCTTTCTTAATTACATAATTTCAATATATATTTGTTTAATTATAATGTTTTTCCAAGGATATTTTCTATCCTTTTTGGTGAATTTGATACCTGGCCAAGAATGAACCAATAATTTATAATTCCACCTTTCTCTCTTTCTAGGGAAACTCCAACATGTTCTGAAATGACTACTCACAGAGATGCAATCTATGATGAAAGTACTGATGAGGACAGTGAAATCCCATCTAGTCCTTCTGTGTTAACTCCAGGTAAAGTAAATACATATATTTATTTTGATGAATACCTCACTTGGGCTTATTTCTTATTATGGTAACAAACCATAAAGAAAAATGTTTTGAAAATAATTTTTTCTACAAACATTTTTCAGGTTTTTTACTCTAAAACCACAGCTACTTAATGTTAGAAATTAATATTCATTATAAAATACAGCAACTTACTGGCAACAACAAAACAAACAAGCATGCACACACATATACATACACACGTGTATGCCAGGGTATAATGTTTCTTATTAAGCATAGATGGGTAAGTGGTAAAAAAAATATGGCTGCATGATAAATATCTCCAGCTGAAAGCTGGCTGCCTTTAACATTTGAGGTCTTCTCAGGCTGGAGCTATGTGAAGGAGCAGGGTGATCTAGAATGCTTTAGATTGTCCTGAGATTAAGTCCTTCTCTCACTATTCAGAGGAGATCAGGCACTTTCAGGGTGGTATGGCTGTCAACTTCTCTTACTATTCAGAAAAGTGCTATAATAGAGGGAGGTGGGTTAAGAAAAACTATGAGAAATGGTAGTTTAAAGTACTTGAGCCTTACTTAATCTAACAGACCAGCAGCTGATTATTTTTCTAGAGTTTTACAGATTTCCTCGAGGCAGGATTCCCTGAACTCATACATGCAAGGTTCTCATATAAATGTTTGGATTCATTTATTTAGCAAATATATTTTTGAGTGTTTATTATATACTGAGAATTTTTCTATGCAGTAAGGGTGCAAAACACAGAAAGTTCCCCTTTCATGGAGTTTAAATTCTAGACAGGGAAACAGATAATAACAAGGTAAATAAATTTAAGTTTGTTGGATAGTGATAAATGCTGAAGAGAAAAATAAACCAGGAAGGATAATAAAAGATGTCAGGGTGGAAATAAGAATGAGGGTTGTGATTTTAGCTAAGGTACCAGAAAAGACCTTGGTAAAAAGGTAGTAAGTCTACCTGTGGGAAGAGCATGCCAGGCAGAAAAAGCAGTTAAGTACAGAGGCCTTGGTATGTGAGTTTGCCTGATGTGTTCAGACAGTAGCATGGAGAGCAGTACGCATAAAGTGGAAAGATGAAGATAGGAAGAATTAGGAGATGTGGGAGGCCAGATTGTGTATAAGGTCTTACAGGCCATTGTAAGGGTTTCAGTTTTCACTCTGAGTGATACTGGAAACTGTTGCAGAGTTTTAAACAGTCAAGTGACATGATCTGACTTGTTTTAATAGGATTAATCTGTTGTGTTGAGAATGGGGACCTCGCTATAGGAGGATCAATATAATACGGAAGAAGATATGACGACAGAAAGCTAGTTTAACAAGAAGTGAAGGATTAGAGGAGCTTAGACCAGAGTGAAAGCAGTGAAGGTGATAAACGAAGGGAGGATTCTAGAAATTTTTAGAGGCAGCAAGATTTGCTGTAAAAGTGAGTTAGAAGGGAAAGATAGTAATGATGGTAAACTTTTTGGAACGAACTACTGAAGGCAAGAAATTGGGGGAACTACCAATTTGGGACAGATTGTAAGAGGAAAGTCTGCACCTCAATTATTCAGTAGGGAGCTGGACATAAAAATTTGGACTTTGGGGGAGGGCTCCCTGCTGACATATAAGTAAAAATGGTATTTAGAGCTTGCTGAGATCTCAAGGGAGTTAGAGAAGACAAAAGATCAGTGGTCCAAGAATGCCATACTAACACACTTGAGTGTGCAGAGGTGGGGAGGATGAGGAGACCAACAAAGTAGAATGAGGGGGCCACAAATATTGTAAGTATGGTATCTTGGAAGCCAAGTCAAGAAAGTATTTCAAGGAGGAGACAGTGATTAGCTGAGTTAAATGCTTCAAACTGAGCAAAGATGATGAGGTTTGAGCACTGAGTAATTAGCAACACAGATGTTATTAGGGATCTTAATAAAAACATTTTCAGTGGACTGGTGGGAAATAGAAGAGAATAGGAGATTCAAAAGGAATGAGAAGAGAGAACTGGAGAAGAGATAGCAAGTATAAGCAACATTTTTAACAAGTTTTACTATTAAAAAAGAGGAAAGACCCAGGTCAGTAGCTGAAGAGGTGGGTGAGATCAAGAGGGTATTTTTTTTTCTTAAATGAGAGAAATAATGTCATGTTTGAATACTGATGGAGTAAAAAAGGAGAGAGGGGGGAAAAAAGTCCAGGCAGTAGACAGAAGTAAGAAATGCTGGAATATTGTCTCTAAGTAGATGAGATGGGATAAAATACACAAATGGCAGGATTTATTTAGCTGGGATCTGGTTGCTTCTCCCAATGACAGGAAGGTAGAATAAATGGATAAAGACAAAGGAAAGTGTCTGCTTGTATTCATGGAAAAATACTGATGTTGATTAATTTAGTTGATTGATTAATTCAAATTAGATCACACAATCACACACAAATTCTCATTTTCACATGAGAGTAAAATTTCTTTTCATTTGGAGGCTGTGCTTGGTTTACATTAGTGGCCCATTTAAAATGAAATCTCTTTTTTAAAAATAATCAAATGTAATTGAAAGTTCACAAGGAAAGAGAATCTATACTCTTTTCATTTGAACATTCTGAACTTTTATTAAACACAGTGGCCTTTGATTTTGTTCCCTATTCAAAGTATCTCACAAACCTTTGATGTAGATTAAAATTATTTTTGAAGAGAAAATATATGGTTAAATATGGGTATATGAGAATAGGGTCCTTTGTCTGTTCAGTATCTTTTAAGCAAATCTTTAAGCTGTAATTGTACTATTAAATTTGGCAAAATTTCTCCTCTTCAAAAATGTTTTGTGTGTTTTTTATGTTTTATGTTATTTTTTCTTTAACTCATATCTTGTTCACTACATATTTGACCATAGGTCTCTGTTTCTCTCTCTCTTTCTCTTTTTTTTTTTTTTTTGCATTTAACTTGCTTTTGACAAGTTTTAATTAAGAGCATTTTTATTAGAATTTTAACTGTTTTTTCTCTCTGCTTCTTTAAGAAGTATTCATGAAACAAAAGTTTGCTTTAAAGAAAAGTGAATCTTAGATCAAAAGTGCTTGATATGTCATTAAGCACTAGACTACACAGATAGGAGGAGAAAGATTATATATGTTAAACAATAAAATCAGCCTCATAATACATCAGATATCCATAAACTATTCTTTTATGGTGACAAAATATATTCTTAGTCCATGGGATTTTTTTTTTATCTAGCTTAGTCTTTTGGTATTTTATATATTATTATTGAGTATTGAGGGAAAGCAGTGAGAATTTCTTCCTTAATTTAATCTGCCATCTTGACAATAATTTCTTAGAGTATAAGTAAATTCATGAATTTATTTTAGATATTGCAGGTTCATGTATACTTTTTATACAATAAAAACAAGAGGAAAACAAATCAATGGAATTTAATACATTTATTCTTATCTTTCAGAAAACCATTTCTTTAAATGGCTAAATGTGTAACTTGATAATAGTTTTTATTATGTAAATATATTTTCATCATTAATTATTAAAATCATCAGATTTCCTCATGAGTTGGTTACATTATTACCTCAATCCTACAGAGGTTTAGTGAGACCAGAATCATTTTGTGATTCCACAACATTCATTCAAGTAAAAGATTTCTTTATGCATATACCCAGAAGTAGGGTAGGAGGATCATAGTTTGTAGGAAACTGATAGGTAACATTTTTATGAATAAGCAATCTGTTTTATTATTTTTTTCCTCCAAAGTTTTTAAATTTTCTTCATTGTTAGGATTGTTGAGGAAATAACTAGTGACAAGTAGTCCAATCTAATAAATGACATCATGTTCATATGTACTATACCACTTTTAAAGGTTTAAGAAAAGCCTTTAAAGTGTTCATCAACAGTTTATTAACTAACAGGAGATCTCTGAAGTATTCTGAAATTTGAATATAACAGTTGATACCACCCCATGACTACATTTTATATTTTTTGTAGTAAAATTTGCTTTCTCTATGTTCTAATTTCCAGAATTTCTAGACAGCAGTGGTTTTATAGACTTTATTATTTTCTACACTGTGACTGCATACTAAGCCCTAGGGTTTGTAGGTATTTCACTTTATTTCAGATTAAGATTATGATAGATAAGCTAAGTGCTGTGTTCTCTGTTTATAATTCAGTTCCTGGACTACAAAGGAGAATAGGTCATTTCACTCTATTCTAGTGAGTATTTGTTCCTTGTGGCATTAAGACTCCTGGTTAGTCTGGATTTTTCCTACCTCCAGAATTGTTTCTGTTTTTTAATTCAGTGGAAACCTACTGGGTTATTATAGGTGTTATTAAACAATCTTCTCTATAGGAAACCCTCTTTCTTTAGTTACCATTCAAGCTAACACCTGTTGTCCATTGCTGTGGAGAAACTTCAAGTTGAATTAGGTCCAGTGAATAAGGGAATCTCACCAAAATATCCAGTGATATAAGCATAATTGATATAGCATCTTAGTGACAAAACATTACTGAGCAACAGTTTATCCAAGTGGCCTTTCAATTGCCCCAACAATATCTAATCTACCCTAAGAAATAATTTAGGATTATGCAGATTTTTATATTGTTTCCTAATCATTTTATACTGTATTAAAAGTAGAATTATGTGAAAAGTTTTTAAATGTATATGAATGTTTTAAGAATTTTAAAAATTATCATAAAGCATTTATTAGTCAATATAATTCAGAATGTGTGTGAATATTTAGTGGAAAAAATTGGATTTATTTTATAGAAATAGGATCTGTATGTGAAGTATTTTGAAAACATGGTTAACTGGCTCCTACTTAGCCACCACAAGAGGAATTATTTTAATGTCTCACTAATTATGTTTAACATTATTTAAAACCTCCTTTAATGGATAGTCAATATTTTTAAATAATAATTATTTCTAATAGAAATAACAAATTTCTTACA
The DNA here is from genome assembly GCF_019320065.1 of Cervus canadensis. NCBI lineage: Eukaryota > Metazoa > Chordata > Mammalia > Artiodactyla > Cervidae > Cervus > Cervus canadensis. The sequence continues at coordinate 26,923,088 of NC_057389.1, read as the reverse complement.
TTTAGAGAATAATTAAATCAACCTTACTAAAAGTACAAATAAGAAATATTCTAGATGTTTTTGCTTTCTACACTTTGTATTAAAGGTCCACAACCACAAAAATAAGCTTTCTTACCACTTTCTCCATAATTATTAGCCTGAGATTTAGCACATTAGTTTAATTAGTCTTCCTTCCTATCCAACAGGAAGGTCCCTGTATTACTGCTATCAGTAATTCAGGCTTTTGCTTAGTTGGTGGGCTTCCTGAAAGGAAGTGTGATTATAGAATGGCCTTTTTCAAAATAAATGAATGGCTGTGTCAAACAGTTGATGAATACTGATATAGTAGCTTTTAAAAATAGAACAGAATCCAAAATTTCCAACTATCAAAGAGCTCGTTGCTTTGAACACTGAATGTCCACTCACAGAGGGGATAACAACATGTCCTGCCAAAGAGATTACTCAGAATTCAGCTTTAGAATCATAGATTATGCCCTTAATATTCTCCAGCTTGTTTATCATAGACACATTTGTTTCTAAATTTTAAATAAAAAGCTTGATTTAGAAGAACCTATCACAAAACTGGAAAATCAGTTGAGTGTATTTTCTAGCAATCATGGGCTCTTATTCATAAACAACCTTGTGGAAGAATGATAACATAATTGGAGGAATATAGATCTAATATAGTTATAGATCTTCTATTATTTATACAAGCCCATCATTTTTCAGAAGAGACAGAAGCCTAGAAATGTTGAGTACATTACTGTTGGTCACACAGGAGAAAATAATGAGAAAGTATTTGCCCTCTGTAATGATTGATTGCTTACCATTGCACATTTCTTTTTGAGATACTATAAAAACCCTGGGGAATGTGCTAGCACTAAGGAAATTGTCATTGATACATAATGATAACATGTTTTTCTTCTAAAGAGAAGAGAAATCCTATTTAAGGATAAATTTTCCATAGAGATAGTCAGTATTATTAAATAAACAAGACTTTATGTCATAAACCTTTCGGAGAAAATTCCAGAATGTGCATATTTCTATTGAGGTCATCCTTTGTATATATTTTTTTAAATTGAGATACAGTTGACATCTGACCTTGTGTAAGGTACACAATGTGTTGATTTGGTACATTTATAATTATGTGACTACCACTGAAGCGTTAGCTAACACCTCTATCACATCACATATCTAAATATCATTTCTTTTTTCTGGTAAGAACAATTAAGTTCTAGTCCCATTGCAACTTTGAAGTTTTTAATTCAGTATAATTGACTCTAATTATTATGCTGTGCATTAGATCTCCAAGACCTACTGATCTCCTAGTTGTAAGTTTGTACCCTCAAGCAATATTTCCCCAATTTTCCACCTCCATCCCCTAGTAGCTGTCATTCTACTCTGTTTTTATGAGTTTGGGTGTTTCAGATTCCACATATAGGTGAAATCATACCGTGTTTCTCTTTTCTGACTTACCTCATTCCCTATGTATTTTAATTGCTTTAGACTTTGACTTAGTATTTTATTTACTTGAGAACTCTCAAATGTACCGAAGATTTTTAGCAAATCTATGATAATTTCTCTGTATCCCACTTTTAAAATGTAACTTTGATGTAACTTCCTAGTGATAGCTTATGGTGAAGGGCGTCAGATTCATGATCTCTGAAGGAGAGGATTTCACTTCGGGACCAAAGACACGGCTTCAGTCACTCAGAGCTTTGGGTGGCAAGTTTTATTACAGTGGAAAGAGCTTAGAGAAACCTTCTGACATAGACATCAGAAGGGGGTGTAGAGTGCCCCACTTGCTAGTCTTATCAAGGCCTTATGTACTTTTTCAATTGGTTACTGACAATAGAAAGGTCTTACCAGACCCACTCCCACAACATGCATACCCTTGAGCAAGGTGAGTTGTTTTTTTGTATAATCTTTAGATCTGTGCTTAAAGAAAGTTCAGTTCAGTTCAGTTGCTCAGTCGTGTCCCGCTCTTTGTGACCCCATGAACCGCAGCACACCAGGCCTCTCTGTCCATCACCAACTCTCGGAGCTTACTCAAACTCATGTCCATTGAGTCAGTGATGCCAGCCAACCATCTGATCCTTTGTCATCTCCTTCTCCTCCTGCCTTCACTCTTGCCCAGCATCAAAGTCTTTTCAAATGAGTCAGCTCTTAGCATCAGGTGGCCAAAGAACTGGAGTTTCAGCTTCAACATCAGTCCTTCCAATGAACATTCAGGACTGATTTCCTCTTTAATGGACTGGTTAGATCTCCTTACAGTCCAAGGGACTCCCAAGTCCCTTGATCTTTGCTGATTTGTCTCCAACATCACAGTTCAAAAGCATCAATTCTTCAGTGCTCAGCTTTCTTTATAGTCCAACTCTCACATCCATACATGACTACTGGAAAAACCATTGCCTTGACTAGATGTACCGTTGTAGGCAAAGTAATGTCTCTGCTTTTTAATATGCTGTCTAGGTTGGTCATAACTGTTCTTCCAAGGAGTAAGCGTCTTTTTATTTCATGGCTGCAGTCACCATTTGCAGTGATTTTGGAGCGCTCAAAAATAAAGTCTGCCACTGTTTCCACTGTTTCTCAATCTATTTTACATGAAGTGATGGGACCGGATGCCATGATCTTTGTTTTCTGAATGTTGAGCTTTAAGCCAACTTTTTCACTCTCCTCTTTCACTTTCATCAAGAGGCTCTTTAGTTATTCTTCACTTTCTGCCATAAGGGTGGTGTCATCTGCATATCTGGGTTATTGATATTTCTTCTGGCAATCTTGATTCCAGCTTATGCTTCATCCACCCCACCATTTCTCATGATGTACTCTGCTTATAAGTAAAATAAGCATGGTGAGAATATACAGCCTTGACGTACTCCTTTTCCTATTTGGAACCAGTCTGTTGTTCCATGTCCAGTTCTAACTGTTGCTTCCTGAACTGCATACAGGTTTCTCAGGAAGCAGGTCAGGTGGTCTGGAATTCCCATCTCTTGAATAATGTTCCACAGTTTCTTGTGATCCACACAGTCAAAGGCTTTGACATAGTCAATAAAGCAGAAATAGAAGTTTTTCTGGAACTCTCTTGCTTTTTTGATGATCCAGCAGATGTTGGCAATTTGATCTCTGGTTCCTCTGCCTTTTCTAAAACCAGCTTGAACATCTGTAAGTTCACAGTTCATGTATTGCTGAAGCCTGGCTTGGAGAATTTTGAGCATTACTTTACTAGCGTGTGAGATGAGTGCAATTGTGCTGTAGTTCGAGCATTCTTTGGCTTGAACTAAGAGCATTTGGTTCGAGCATTTCTTTGGGATTGGAATGAAAACTGACCTTTAACAGTTCTGTGGCCACTGCTGAGTTTTTCAAATTTGCTGGCATATTGAGTGCAGCACTTTCACCGCATCATCTTTTAGGGTTTGAAATAGCTCAACTGGAATTCCATCACCTCCACTAGATTTATTCGTAGTGATGCTTTCTAAGGCCCACTTAACTTCACACTCCAGGATGTCTGGCTCTATGAGCTCTAGGTGAGTGACCACACCATCTTGATTACCTGGGTCATGCAGACCTTTTTTGTATAGTTCTTCTGTGTATTCTTGCCACCTCTTCTTAATATCTTCTGCTTCTGTTAGGTCCATACCATTTCTGTCCCTTATTGAGCCCATCTTTGCGTGAAATGTTCTGTTGGTATCTCTTAATTTTCTTGAAGAGATATCTAGTCTTTCTCATTCTATTGTTTTCCTCTATTTCTTTGCACTGATCACTGAGGAAGGCTTTCTTATCTCTCCTTGCTGTGCTTTGGAACTCTGCATTCAAATGGGTGTATCATTCCTTTTCTCCTTTGCTTTTGGCTTCTCTTCTTTTCACAGCTATTTGTAAGGCCTCCTCAGACAGCCATTTTGCTTTTTTGCATTTCTTTTTCTTGGGGATGGTCTTGCTTCATATCTCCTCTACAGTGTCATGAACCTCCATCCATAGTTCATCAAGCACTCTGTCTATCAGATCTAGTCCCTTAAATCTGTTTCTCACTCCACTGTATAATCGTAAGGGATTTGATTTAGGTCATACCTGAATGGTCTAGTGGTTTTCCCTTCATTTTTTCAATTTAATTTTGAATTTGGTGATAAGGAGTTCATGATCTGAGCCACAGTCAGCTCCCGGTCTTGTTTTTGTTGACTGTATAGAGCGTCTCCATCTTTGGGTACAAAGAATATAGTCAATATGATTTCGGTGTTGGCCATCTGGTGATGTCCATGTGTAGAGTCTTCTCTGGTGCTGTTGAAAGAGGGTGTTTGCTATGACCAGTGCATTCTCTTGGCAGAACTCTATTACTCTTTGCCCTGCTTCAGTCTGTACTCTAGGGCCAATTTGCCTGTTACTCCCTGTATTTCGTGACTTCCTACTTTTACATTCCAGTCCCCTGTAATGAAATGGACATCTTTTTTGGGTGTTATTTCTAGAAGGTTTTGTAGGTCTTCAAAGAACCATTCAACTTCAGCTTCTTCAGGATTACTATTTGGGGCATAGACTTGGATTACCTTGATGGTTTGCCTTGGAGACAAACAGAGATCACTGTGACTAAGAAAGTTAGTTTTAGGCAAAATAGATTGTTGCCATAACAACTCAGAGCTTAAGAAAAAACAGAACAGACTTTTGAACTCTGTGGGAGAATGTTAGGGTGGGATATTTCAAAAGAACAGCATGTATACTATTTATGGTGAAACAGATCACCAGCCCAGGTGGGATGCATGAGACAAGTGCTCGGGCCTGGTGCACTGGGAAGACCCAGGGGAATCGGGTGGAGAGGGAGGTGGGAGGGGGGATCGGGATGGGGAATACGTGTAAATCTATGGCTGATTCATATCAATGTATGACAAAAAAAATAAATAAAAAAAAAAAAAGAAAAAACATCTTATGTGACTAAGACAAAGAAATGTAGAAAATAAAAGTTTGTTCCTTTCTCCTCCTGGAGGGACCCAGACTCCTTGTCAACCTACCTAAGAATTAACTCTCTCAGTTGGTAACTATTTCTACATCTTTAGATGTTCTTGAAGAGAAAAAATAAATTCTGTTAAGAATATTTGTCTCTGGCTGTGGGTGAATGAGAAGGTTGGCAAATTCTCTCCTCCAAAAGTAACTGCAGATGTAAAATTGCCAAAAAGGAGATAAACACATTCTTCATTGCTATAGAAATCAGCAAAGATCAAACATCAATATGAGAAGTGCCTGAGTGTGTGCTAAGTCGCTTCAGTTGTGTCCAACCCTGTGTGACCCAGTGGACTGTAGCCCACCAGGCTCCTCTGTCAATAGGATTCTCTAGGCAAGAATTCTGGAGTGGGTTGCCATGACTTCTTCCAGGGGATCGTCCTAACTCAGGCATGGAATCCTGGACTGAATAGGACTCACTTAATTATCAGTGAAGGGTGATCCTCACATCCTGTAGCGCTGTTGGTGACAGTAATGCTCTTGGCAACAGTGGCTAAGTGGGTTGGGCCAATGTTGTAAATCAACTGAGATTAGCCTGCTATGTGGCTACATTTATACTATTTTTCTCCAAGCATCTAGAAATAGGATTTTACTGAGTATGGCAACTGAGGAATCGGGTGGAGAGGGAGGTAGGAGCGGGGATCAGGATGGGGAATACGTGTAAATCCATGGCTGATTCATATCAATGTATGACAAAACCCACTGAAATGTTGTGAAGTGATTGGCCTCCAACTAATAAAAAAATAAAAAAATAAATAAATTAAAAAAAAAAACACACGGTAAATTTTGCTAGTCAGAAAAGTATTTCCTCTCTATAAGAAAGATTCCCTATAGGAAATACCTCTTGATTAAAAATCTAATGGGTAAACATAATTAAATAGATTCAAGAAAAAAAAAAAAGAAATAAGTAGTCATCTACATGATGCTTCAGTGGGTAATATATATGGAGAAAAAGGTATGTGGTCATTTATTTAACATAAGCATGTTTTTTCTTCCCTGCGTAACTTCTCAGAGTCTTGAATATGTTAATGTTCATAACGATGAAGCCAAGAAAGTATTGAAAAACAGATCTCAAAGTTATAAGACCTTGAGAACTTTTTAAATGGATTTTCTTATTCTGTGACACCCAAGTAAGAAACCCTGCTTTGTATGATTTTGATTCATATATGAATTAGGTGAGAAAAGAGGTAGTATCTAAAGAAAATAAATATTTCCCATATTTCTGTATGTCTCAGTTTTAAGAGGATATGTACTGAATGTGGAGTAACTCCTCTCTGGCCCTCCTGTGCCCGCGCAGCCGCAGCTCCTTGGAGGTGGGGTAGCTCCTCTCGGCCGCTGCCCCTGACCTCGGATGTGGGGAAGCTCCTCTGTACCACTCCTGTGCTGTCACAGCCTGGCGCTTAAAGCTTAACATTCAGAAAACTAAGATCATGGCATCCAGTCCCATCACTTCATGGGAAATAGATGGGGAGACAGTGGAAACAGTGTCAGACTTTATTTTTTTGGGCTCCAAAATCACTGCAGGTGGTGATTGCAGCCATGAAATTAAAAGACGCTTACTCCTTGGAAGAACAGTTATGACCAACCTAGATAGCATATTAAAAAGCAGAGACATTACTTTGCCAACAAAGATCCATCTGGTCAAGGCTATGGTTTTTCCAGTGGTCATGTATGGGTGTGAGAGTTGGACTGTGAAGAATGCTGAGTGCTGAAAAATTGATGCTTTTGAACTGTGGTGTTGGAGAAGACTCTTGAGAGTCCCTTGGACTGCAAGCATATCCAACCAGTCCATCATAAAGGAGATCAGTCCTGGGTGTTCATTGGAAGGACTGATGCTGAAGCTGAAACTCCAATACTTTGGCCGCCTCATGTGAAGAGTTGACTCATTTGAAAAGACCCTGATGCTGGGAGGGATTGGGGGCAGGAGGAGAAGGGGACAACAGAGGGTGAGATGGCTGGATGTCATCACTGACTCAATGGACATGGGTGTGCGTGAACTCCAGGAGTTGGTGATGGACAGGGAGGCCTGGGCGTGCTGCGATTCATGGGGTCGCAATGAGTCAGACATGACTGAGTGACTGAACTGAACTGAACTGAACTGAATGTGGACAGAAGAACATGTAAATAAGGTTATAATCTCAAAATATAGCATAACACATGAGAATATATTAAACCTCAGAAAATGCAGTGACTTGTACCAGTGCTGAGAATGGTTTAAAAATGATATCTTACTGTTGTGGTAAGAAATCTGATCTGAGAATGGACTCTAGGACAAGTGTTGGTTGATATAGTTAATGTTAATTGGTGACAGAAACTCTACATAAATTCTTTTCAACTTGGTCTGTTCAATCCAAAGTGAGTTCTTAACCTCTGGTTCTTTTTTTTTCTTTTTTTAGTAATTTTATTTATTTATTTACTGTTGGCTGTATTGGGTTTTCACTGCTGTGTGAGCTTTTCTCTAGTTGTGGAGGGTAAGGGCTACTCTTGTAACGCGCAGGCTTCTCATGCTGGCTTCTCTTGTTGCAGACAAGCCCCAGCAGACTTTAGCAGCTGCAGCATGTGGTCTCAGTAGTTGTAGCTCCCCGGCTCTAGAGCACAGGCTCAGCAGTTGTGGTACATGGGCTTAGCTGTCACTCGGCATGTGGGATCTTCCTGGATCAGAGATCCAACCCATATCTGCTGCATTGGCAGTCAGATTCTTTCCTACTGAGCCAACAGGGAAGCCTTTAACAACTGTGATTCTTAAAGAATGTTTAGTGGGGAATATTTGAGCCCTATGGCATTATATGTAAAATTATATGTATATATGCATGTATTAGTTTGCTAAAGCTGCTGTAACAAAGTACCACAAGCTATATAGTTTATACAGGAGAAGTAAATTGTTTTAAAATTCTGGAGACTAGAAGTCTGAAATCAGTAGTGAATAGAATTGGTTCCTTCTGAGTGCCATGAGAAAAGGATCTGTTCTAAGCCTTTCTCCTTGGCCTGTTGATGACCACCTTCTCCCTGTGTCTCTTTGCATCATCTTCTCTGCATATCATTGTCTAAATTTCTTCTTTTAATAAGGACACCAATCATATTCGATTAGGGCTTACACAGATGAGCTCATTACTTGATTACCTCTATAAATACTATCCCAGTAAGGTTATAGTCTTAGGTACTGGAGTTAGGACTCTAAAATATCTTTTTGGTGGGGATACAATTCAGTTCATAACAACAGAAATGTATGTTTTTCTGGAGCTGGAGCAAAACCCATATTGTCTTTTCCATGGGAATCATGTTCAGAAAAAGATTCAGAACCATTGATCTAGAGAATGGTACCTAAACCAAAAAAGATGGAGTAAGACTTGTTAAAAGGAAACTTAAACTTACAATAAATGAGAAAAGTTGAAGGGAAGAGAAAATAGCAGGTTCAGACAGACACTAAGTCACCATCTATTAATACATTGGACTAAAGTGTTGTCTAGAACTGTATTGTTCAATAAAATAGCCATCATTTACATGAAACTTTTGAATGCTGAAAATGTGGCTAGTCCAAATTGAAATGTGCTGTAAGGATAAACCACACATTGGATTTCAAAAATTTAGTATTAAAAAAGAATGTAACATTTCTAATGAATTTTTATATTAATTATATGTTAAAATGATATTTTAGATATATTTAGGTAAATATTACTTTGAACTTCATTTGTTTCTTTTCAACTTTTTAAAACCAGGTTAATAAGAAATTTTAAAATCTGTATGTAATTCACATTGTTGTTGTTAAGTTGCTAAGTTGTGTCTGACTCTTTGCGACTTCATGAAATGCAGTGTGCCAGGCTTCACTGTCCTTTACTATCTTCTGGAGTTTGCTCAGTTTCATATCCATTGAGTCGGTGATACTCTCTAATCATCTCATCCTCTGTCACCCTATTCTCCTTTTGCCTTCAGTCTTTCCCAGGGTCTTTTCCAGTGAGTCAGCTCTTTGCATCAAGTGGCCAAAGTATTGGAGCATCAGCTTTAGAATCAGTCCATCCAATGAATATCCAGGGTTGAATTCCTTTAGGATTGACTGGTTTGATCCTCCTTGCAGTCCAAGGGACTTTGAAGAGTCTTTTCCAGCACTACAATGCAAAGGCATCAATTCTTTGGTGCTAAGCCTTCTTTATGGTACAACTCTCACATCTGTAAATGAGTACTGGAAAAACCATAGCTTTGACTATATGGACCTTTGACCATAGGCAAAGTGATGTCTCTGCATTTTAGTGTGCTATCTAGATTTGTCATAGCTTTCCTTCCAAAGAGCAAGGGTCTTTTAATTTCATGGCTCCAATCATCATCCACAGTGATTTTGGAACCAAGAAAATAAAATCTGCTACTGCTTCCACTTTTTCCCCTTCTATTTGTCATGAGGTGATGAGATTAGATGCTGTGATCTTAGTTTTTTGAATGTTGAATTTTAAGCCAACTTTTTTACTCTGCTTTTCTACATTATATCTTTATTTTACACACTTAAGATTTATTTGATCTTAAACTTTAGAAAAGTTCCATCTGAGACTAATTCTGTGGTTCTAGAATATGTTTATATTATTGTGAAACAAAATCAAGTTTTACTACCAAGTCTTTATGAAGCTCTTAATATAAGTCATGAAACCTTTAGGTGGGTATAGATGATTGTAGGTGTAACTGAGTATTGCAACACCTAATAAATGCAGAAGACGTGCTTTTTGTTTTTTTTTTTTTAATTTCATTGTCATAAAATAGATTTCAGAAATCTGTTTTACTATATTTAAAATTTTGACTGAGAAAAATGAAGCTAAATATTTTCACTGGCACTTTAAAACTGCAAACCATGACCCTGTTGAGACAAAGGGTGTAATGCATCAACAATCTCTAAATCAGCTGAATGTCTACACTATAATGTGTAGGATTCTCATCTCTCTGTGATTGTGACAGGGATCGCCACCACAAACAGCACATCTGGTTTTTTAGTCATTTCATCAATATCACCTATAAGCCAGATTTAAGATCAAAAGGATAGAGAAGGTTACCAGTGATGAGGTTCTGGAATGTGGCCAGCCCACCAGCACTGACAACGTTGCTTGCTGCAACTTAACTCTGAGGGCCTGGGTATGTGTGAAAGATGGATATCAGCAGGCTTGCTAAGTAGTCTGAATGCATGACATAGTGAAAGAGAACAGTTGCAAGGAGGGTGAGCAAAAGAAAGACTTGAAGTGAGACCCTAAGTGTCAAATACAAGTCTTGTAAAACTTGGGAATGCTGAGAAATAATAGCTGCAAACACATACGTATCAACACTCAGGATTTTGTGGAGAGGGTGGAAGGGTTATAATTTGGGGAAATGAAAGAATAAAAAGAAAACTTAGGGTACATTCAGCACTATGACTAGGTTTGCTAACAACCTTCTTTCTTTCAATTTAAATGCATAACTTGGACTAAATCAGAGGTTGTGAATTGTTGATTCTTGCTAAGATCTACGTCACATACTTTGTTTTTCATCGGTGGCATCAATGTTTCAAGTAGTAAATTTGCATGTATTTAAACAGGGCATAGGTTTTCTTGTTTTCTATAGTCCTCAATACTTCTCTTATATCTGGCTTACTTCATTCATTGATATCACTTGTGTGATTTCTGGAAATATTTAAATGTGTGACCCCCTGGAAGCTGATGATTATACTGACAATGAAGATGATCACAACAGTTCTTCTAACTCTGCTCCTATGATATCTAATACGATTACTACTATTACCACCACTACTACCATCACTGCCATTACTCCTTCTGCTTTTTCTATTACTATTATTATTCTGTGTGATTCCACTACCATTGTTACTAGTAGAATCATCACGACAACCACAACTACTACAGACCCATAGTCATAGCACTTACAAGTGGATACCAGAGTCTATTCTAGGTTTCTTAGATTTATTGTTTCATTTACACCTAATAACAATCCTACAAAGTTTGTACTATGACTATCACCAGTTTAATCTTAGTTCTCCCGTTTTATCACCATAAGCTGGGAGAGTTGAAACACAGAAAGATTAGAGAACTTGCCCAATGTAACAAGGCTAATAAATTATGGAGCTGAGGTTCTGACATCTCTGAGAACCCTTCCTGCTGTAAAGTTATTTGTATTCAATAAATAGAACACTCTAACGTATTAAAATCTTAGAGTTCAGTATGATTTTATATTTTTCAAGTTTATTTGATGCCTTCATTTTTATAAAATAAGGCTCCTAAAAAAGGAAGCATGGAATATTTGGCCTTGTTCTTACTTAATAGAATGGGCACACATTCTACTAGGAAAGCTATAGCCTGGTGACATTAATGCACCATTAAGATGAATGGGAATGTTCATGTGTCTGTTGGAAGCCCATAATTTAATGGCAAAGCAAATAAGGCAGGAGATGGTGATTTATACAGAGTACTTGATTAAAAGGCTCAGGTAAAGAGTAAATAATACTATGAAATGTACATATAGACATTAAAAATACAGATTTGTAAGTTTAATTATAGTTTTAAATATAGACTTACTCTGCATGCTACTCATATGTTATTTTATGGATATAAATTAAGAATTATTTTATCTTTCTGGTGAATTGATTTTTTTCTTATCATTATGAAATCTCTCTCCTATGTCTACTAATGCTTTTTTCCTTAAAGTTATCTTTGTCTGATACTAGTACAGCTCTTTCTTTTCTATGTATTCAACAAAATATTACAGCTTCCTTGGTGCAGAAAAACAGACCAGCTTGGTTTGCTGAGAATTTGTAAAATGTAAATTAACACCTTAACTGAATCCCACTAAAAGATAATTAAAATCAACAAAAACGACTCCAGAATTTAAACACTATAGTTCATCCTTTCCATGTCTCTTGGTATAATGCTCCACTGTTTATTGTTGGAGGTGGGTTTTATGGTATTGTGAGCTGGACTTGAGATGTGATGCTTTGACATGTACTGTGATACTCTTAGGCATTATGGTGGCAAATATTGTGATGACTACAAGATGCATTAACTAAGATTATACATGTCAGGTTGAACTCTTTCTCCAATATATCACCTTGGTGACTCCAAGGTTATTAAAACTGCTGAGACCAGGAGTGTTAACAGTTGGTGATAGGGTTTCAGGGATAATTCTGTTATTGTTGACTGAAAAGATCATTGATGGATTCTTCAGAATGACTTGCTTTGAATGCATTTCTGATGATTTTTCTTTGGGAAAAAAATGGTTAAAATTGAGTACTAACAAGTTTAATTTGAGTTAGAGAAGTATCTTCTGACAAATGATCTTCATTCTATTAAAACTATTCTAGCAGGAAGTATTAACATATTTTTTGCTGAAAATGAGTTTTGTGACCAAATAAGTTGGGAAAACACCAAGTTAATAAAAATTAAACATATTTCTTTACTTCTAAATTGTTCAATCTTTAATATGGTAGTTAGTATGCATTTTTGAATACAGCATGCACTATTTTCCACAGATCGACATTTGCATTATTAGAAAGTTAATTTATTTCCAACAGAACGTGAGGTTATTCAAAATTAAAGTGTGCAAGAATATTTGATATACTTTTTAATTTGCATTCCTATATTGAAATTAATTTCATTGATATTAGATTAAGTTTTTAATAAGCAGTGTTTACTGAAATAGAGGCTCTGTGCATTTATCTTTATTTACTTTTACTAATTAGTCTTTTTTCATAGGTACATTTGTAGCATACTTGATTTGGAAGTACAAAATTATGAAGTTAGGTAATACTACATTTTAAAATAAAGTTTAATGGTATTAATTTTTGAGAGTTTAAAAAATGTTAAATAGGTTTAGTGTACCTGACAAAAGCACTTGTCACATTCCTTAATAAAAAAGACTAATTTCAAAGGCTAATTAATATGACTTTCTTTTTGAAAACTCTGAAGGCTTCTTTTCATGATTTTTCAATTGCAGATCAAGCCTTCACAGGAGCTCTTTTTCTGCTATATTATGGTATACCTTTCCAAAGTGAAATAAAATTAGACTTCACTACCATTAGAGTCAGAATTCTCATGAATAGTATCTTTAAAACATGGTGTGTGCAAAGTATTTTTTACTTACTGTAATTTCCATTGCAAAGGACATCAGCAATAATGAATCATTTCTTTAAAAAATTTAATTGCTTGTAAGTGACAATCTTTCATTTACATTTTGTTTTAAACTGAAAGATAAACTAAACAAACAAAAAAATAGTGTCTGATAATTAAATGGAGAACCTCCCATAGTCATGCTGTCAGCCAGAAAGCCTTTATTTTCAAAGCCAGTTTCTTATAGCCCATGTTACAAAGGGTGGGATTGGCAGCTTAGTCACTTGGTAACTCAGAATAAGGAGTGTTGCTTTAAAAACAGAAGATGAAGGTGCTGCCACTTTATTAGCATCTTTGTATTTGTTGAACATTCACTTCATGCTGGTTTAGGACCAGAAATTGAAAACCAAAAATTAAACACTTTAAGAACTATTCAGTGTGGCTCACTTAGAAGACAATTTTGACATTTCTTGAATCAACAGTTCTTTGTAATTGTGAAAAGGAAAAGTCAGCCTCATAAGAATTTGTTTTTGCCTAGGTTGCTTGTGTATTTATTGTTCTATTTGCTTGTTCAAATAGCATATAAATTGTAGCAATCCACATGTTTTAATAGTACCTCATCCTAGTGCTACTTCTTTATTTGAATGTCAACATCATGAAAATAAAACACATGTTCATAAGAAGCTTAGCCTATTTTGATGGAAAAGATTTAGATGGTGAGCTGAGAGCTCATATCTAATCTTCCCTTTATTATTGTGGATAAGGGTACGTGTCCCTTACCTCTGTGCCTGGCAAGAATTCTGAAATCCATGTATCAATAATATATATGAAAATGCACTCTGTAGAGTACATAGACTAGTAGTATTCTTATCAATGTTACTCTTTGATTTAGGAATGTATGTAGAGCAAAGAACGTTTTTAGATACATTTTTTCTTTGTTTCCCATACTCTTTGTTCTGTGCTCTAAGAGGTAGTAAATTCAGTGTTATTCCTGCATCACCTAGCACAGGGCATTGCTTACAATAGGATTTTAAAATTTGTTTATAAAGTGAATGGATCCTTTACTGTATAATTGAATATTGTTGACATGAACACAGTAAATGCAGTTTACATTGGATTATATTTTTAATTCATTTTACCTGTCATGTTTTTAAACATCATCAGTAAAATTGGACAGATTTGGTCTTTTATTGTCATTACCTGGCATAACATCAGGACTGCCTCAGAGTTTATTTTTGCATCATAATATTGTTAAACAAAGCCCAGCAGTTATGACTTTTATTTGGTACAATTTCCTACCTATTTCAGAAGGATAAAGTATGGTTTATTCAGTTGCTTTTCTCTAAGCTTCATAACACTTATTTAAACATTGTGTTATATCCAAATTAGCCTAAAAGACTCCATTCATTCTCTGTTCTTTGGCTGGTGTGCCACTTACTCACAGATTCATTGACTATGATTGATTATAAACTGCCTGTGAGACCCACTTATATGGATTCGTCATTTGTTAGAGTTTAAATGAGTCACAATTCCCTCTGCTGTTGGACTTTACAGCGTGTAATAAGGTGTTTTTAATGGCTTTCCTTACAAAATACACTTCTTTCATCTGCAGGTTCAGCTTAGTTTAAATCTCTTTTCTTGAGACCATCACCCCAAAGAAGACTTTTATTCTTGATTATTCATTTCTTTCCGTGAAATATTTTCTTGCTTAAAATATTTTAAAAGCCAGAGTACAAACTGATTACGCTTCCATAAAATATTTTCACAGAAAAGTTGCAATATTCTGCATTAACCTTTTTACCAAAATCACCTTTTACATTTTCTGCATTTCTGATCAATTTTAAAATGTTCGACAAATGCGACCAATTTAATTAGTGGCCTACTTGCCTGATCTTGAGCTTCTAAAGAAAAGGGACAATACCATAGTTTACTCTTGCTTGCCAACATCAGTACAGTGCTTTTTACCTAAGGAGTAGCCAACATTTTTTGTCACACTGAATTGTCCTGATATTTCTATAAAAAGTCTGTTGAAAATCTTGCTAGGAAGAGCCACACAGAGGTTTTTAGTAGAACTGTTGCCTCAAGCCCAAGAACCAAATAGCAGCTCAGCTGTCATGTTTCTTAGGTGACTGGCAAAAGGCTAGGCATTAGAGCATTAGGACTTTCATCTGAAGGTACTCGTACAGTTTGAGGCTGAATATGTGGAGTGTTGTCCAAATTCATAGATAACCTCTTATGCTCCTTTCATCCTAATACCTAAATTAGGATGCTTGTGATTACTGTAGTCAAATCCTACTGAAGAGCAAGGTCAATGAGGCTGGTAAGTTTCTGGCCAAAAGAGTAATGGGAAAGTGAACTAACATTGATTTTATGCTGCTCTGTTGGGGATGCCATGCTAGGTGCTTTACATAATTTATCTCATTTTATCTTGCACTCAATCAATATCAGGCCTTAGAGCTCTCAATTCAAGAGAGGTTAAGTAATTTGTCCAAGGTCACTCACTTAGTACGATAAGCAGCCAAAATTTGAACTCACTTGTGGCTGACAACAAAGTCCATGCTATTTAATTACTTATTCTGCTATTCAGGCTCTTTTATTATCAATTAATAGCTAGATTGGCTTGTTAAATCTTAACTTCTGTGTGTGAGCTGATAAGATTTAATATAAAAACTATTTTGATGTTTAAATAGTTATTGGGGCATTATTTATTATTTACTTGGATGCATAAAGAATCAATCTGTAAAGAACCCTTTATATAAGTCCAGGGTCAATATAAATCTTGTTAAATCTTTAACTTTGACTTGGATACCCAAGTGTTCCTGTGTCTTGTCTGTGCAACAGGCAAATGGAAGTACCCACCCTGTTCTGATTTTCTCCAGAGAAAGAATAAATGCCTCTTTTACTTTTCCTTATCCTTCAGCACTATTGCTATTGTTAATAATTGACTAGAGACCTTCCTTGGTATCCATGGGGGATAGGTTCTAGGAACCCTGTGGATGCCAAAATCCAAGGATGCTCAAGTCCCTTCTATAAAATGACATAGTATTTGCATGTAACCTATGCATACCCTTCCAAATATTATAAATCGTCTCTGGATTACATATGTTATACAATGCAGTGTAAATGCTATATAAATAGTTTCCAGGGTGTAGAAAATAAGTTTTGCTTTTTAGAACTTTCTGAAATTGTTTTTCCAAATATTTTAATCTGCAGTTGGTTGAATCTGTGGGACTAACTGTATGTTACTTTTGAAGCATTAATTTAGAATAATATTATTAATAGTTGATTTTTTGCTTACTGACGCATTAGGGGCAACTCATTTATTCCCAGAAAGGGGCAGAACTCTCTTGAATTTATATATTGTCTAGAAATGTTTATTTCCTATAACTTCTGTTTCAAAAAATTTTAGTTACCAACAGTAATTATCAAGTGATTTATATCACAATTATTTACAGCACTGTGGAAGCCTAAGATTCCACTGTAGTTCTACCAGTACCTTAGTTCTCTGATCAAAGCATTTCTGTTTCTCATTTTTCTCATCTATAAAATTTAAGGAGAAAATTAGATAATCTCTGAAGTTCAACCAGCTCTAAATTTACAATTCTCCAATGCATTTAAAGTTTACTGTTTCTTCTATAATGAGGTCCAGAAAATCTGTGGTGGCCTTGGAAGACTGTTCCCAAGTTTTCTTCTACCTGTTGCCATCCCTAAAATTCTGAAAGTAATTATATAAGTGACTCACTGCTGAAATCACAGCCGTATTTTCCTTCATCTGAAATTTGCAAATGCCTAAATTATTGGATAATTCAGCCCATCAGATTATAATCTAGAAACATAATCAAGGGAAAACTTAATATAGTTATAAAATTAATAACTCTGGGCTAGAACATTTCTCCAGTGTCACCAGGAAAATGTATGCTTTACTTTATTTATATTGCTAAGTTGGGGATATATTTTTGGAGACTAACTTTAAAAAGGTTTAATTTTAAGCCTCTATATATTTATGATTTATATATTAATATAGTGTTAATTATGTATTTAATATAATATCCATCAGTACTCAGTAAAAATTAGCTGAAATTAGCATTATTTTCAATATCACTATTACTGTTGGTGGCAGTCATGGTAAGATGTGACACTGTTAAATGCAATAAAATACTACTACTATTTTATTTAAATCTTCAAAAAATATTTAAAGAAAATGTTGCTAATAGCATTCATTTTAGAAATTCAAATATTTATAAAAAATATTCTTGGACGTTAATAAGAGATTTTTGAAGAGATGTACTGATGGTACTGAGATAATGAAAACTTGCCTCTTGAACAAATACTTTTGATTTTGGGAAAGGATCTGCCAGGCTTCAGGGAAATGTAACTTGTTAGAATAAACAATGAACCGTCATCCCTGTGGGCCTTCCAAAATTTGGGCAAAGCTGCTGTGTGCTAATAATCTTATAGTGCTTATTTGGATCAGTAGATGTTATTAAACACTCACAAAGCTCTTTTTTTAAGCAAATTCTGTAATTTGCAGCTTGATTTTAAATAACATAAAGATAAATATTAAAGAACGAGCTAGGAAATAAAATAATAAACACTAATAAATGCTAATAGAAACAAAACATTAATCTATGTGTCAATATGAACAAATAAGAATGAATTATAGTTACTTGAGTGATTTTGCTGATGTTGAAGTAAGTTTGACTTTTCCATGAGTCACTTTATTTTTCAAAAAAGAAGTAAGCTTACATCATGCCTTTTAGCTATATGGTTCCCAGGTTCATTAGTAATAACAAAATTAAACTATTTTCTTAGGAAATGTAAAATTTTTTAAGATACAGAATTTTTGAAGCTTAAGAAACTAGGCAAAATAGGATTAATTTGTTTCAGAAATAGTTAGTTACTGAGAGACCACCTATAGATGTAATGATTCCAGGTTGCAGGCAGCTCTGAAGTAAGCTTGTATGATAAAAGTTGTTTAATTCCTGTTCACACTAGACTATGTCATTAATAATTAATTGCCTATTGATTCAGTTCTTAGAATTTTAAATTTTGTCATATAGAAGACAATAGTGTGTTAGAAAGTATCAGATTAATTTACTTCAACATTTGTTAAGTGCCTGTTAGGTGTTAGGCCTGATATCTGGCTCCAGAGGTGCCACATTAAATAAGATGTTGTCTCTGCTTTTTAGGAGTTTACCTTCTGTTTGAGGAAAGAAACATCTAAGCAATTAATTACAGTGTAAAGTAATATGTGTATGGTCATAGAAGGTACTTAGTATATGGCAAGGGAATGAATGATTAATGAATGTACATTTAAAATGCTATGCAGAAAGTGCTGTGAAGAGAAAGAGGATTCTTTATAGAGCTGGTGAGGTTCGAGCTGTGTATTTTGAAGAGTGAGAAATAGAACTAAAGAGTAAGCAAGTTGCATTGCAGGTAGAGAAAACAGCACATGCAAAGGCATGAAGGTGCCTTGTTTGTTTGGATTAAGAAGAAAAAAAGAGTAGGAAAAATTCAATCAAGGAAGACTAGTTGTATGTAACTGGCTCAGAACACACTGGCTTCTCACAGAATGGTGAGAAGTGGCTAGACGAGAAAGTGAAGTCACTTAGTCATGTCCAACTCTGCGACCCTATGGACTGTAGCCTACCACGCTCCTCGGTCCATGGGATTTTCCAGGCAAGAGTACTGGAGTGGGTTGCTGGACAAGAAGTCTAAGATTAATACAGTTAGACTAACGTTTTAGAAAATTCTGGTTAGAGTGTGGAGGATGGAGCAGAAAGAGGAAACCCAGAAGGCAGAGATTAAGTAAAAAAGTATTGAATTAAAATGTGAGAAAACAGTATCCTCCAAAATAGAGGAGGGAGAGACAGCAAGCTATTGGAAATAAAATTGACAGAACTTGATGATTTCTTCCACACTAATGGGAGCATCCTGACTTTTAGGCTTGTATCTTAATCTAGTAGGCTGATGGTAAGACTGAAAATCAAAACTATTGATTTAAAATTTTCATATACTAAATTTACGTCTGGGAAACCTCAGATTTTTTAAAAATGTATTAGAAACAGTTGAAATCCTCTATCAGGTGGCGCTAGTGGTAAGGAGATGTAAGGGACGTGAGTTTGATCCCTGGGTCGAGAAGATCCCCTGAGGAAGGGCATGGCAACCCATTCCAGTATTCTTGCCTGGAGAATTCCATGGACAGAGGAGCCTGGCAGGCTGTGGTCCACGGGGTCACAAAGCATAGGCCATGACTGAAGTGACAGCATAGCCTAGCTTAGCATCCGGAACTAGGAGAGCACACAGCGGCAGATGCTTTTGCCCTTGTGTGTAGATGGTTGCTGAAGCTGTGAAAGTGGGCAGGGTCACCAGGGAGGGCCAGTCCTGAGACACTGAGAGCCGTGAAACTTACCCTCTAAGGACACTGTCAGAAAAACAGAGGATTCTGGGCTTCTGAAGCAACCCAGTGTAAGTATTTAATACCGACTTGTGAAAACCAATCTTTGTATTTGACATATGGTTAATGTCCCACAGGACTTTGAAAGAGTGATTCATTCACTGTGTTAAATATTCAGCAGTACAAAGTAAATAAAGTAAGAAAATAAAAATTTGAGTTGTAATATTCTTAAGTTAATGTGTTTGTTTAATCATTGTATTCATATTATTTATTTTAAGGTCCAAAAAGCACAACAAATCAGTTTCTTTTGTGATGAATATAATGTACAGATGAATTGATTCTGTTGAATAGAATAATATTTTCCCAGTGCCAGTTCACTGATCCTTTTTTCTTCTCACCCCAGAAGAAAAGTCTATCTCTGCCAAAAATGCCTTGTGCTCTAAAGTAAGCTTTCCAACTTTTACTTATACAATAAGAATATATTTCACATTTTAACTGAATAAACACATTTGTCTGTATGTGTGTGTAAAGGCAACACATATTTCATGAAACATTACTTACTTTTGTTACATCTCATGAACTCTGATATTCTCTAAGATATTTTATTTTAGAAAATCTGATTACCATTCACTTAATTTATTTTACAACTTACTAATGGGTCAGAACCTACATTTGGAAAACTCTGCTCCTGACACATTTGATCTCCTCAGTCTATGTCAGTGTTTTGTTTCACTGATGCTCCTTCTTTCACCTGTACTGTTTATTCTGACATTGTAAAGATGTTTGATTCTCACTTATCTTAAAATAAATTTAAAAACTCCTCTTCTGCTCTGCTTATTTTTAAAATTATTATTGAATCTAACCTTCATTTATCTGCAAATTTCCCACATATACTCCCTTAGCAATACCATCTAAAATCAGTTCCCTTGATAATATTAAACACTTATAAACAGTTAATGTTCTAGGCTAGGTGCTGTACAAATGTTAACATTTTTTAACTTAACAACAGCAATATGAAGTAGGTACTGTTATTATCTACAGTGAAATTAAATAGTTTGCCAAGGTTACACAGATAGTCAGCAAGGAAACTGGGATTCAAATCCAGGTGTCTTAACTTCTGTAGCACAACATTGCTGTTTGTAATTTCAAACAAGACACCTCTTCTCTCTCTCTCCCCCCTACCCCCCCCCCTTTATATATTGTTTCCATCAAAATCAAACTTACTGTGTTTAAAGAGTGAGATGTTATATTTGAATACTGGTCTAGAAGTAGCAGTAGTTGGTAAATGTTTGGGTTATACGCTTGTCTCACTTCAGGGGATAAGAATGGTGTTTTAATGGATGTGGTGTCATTAAGTTGGTTTTGCAATGATGAGGAAGTCAGGTGAATGTTACAGGTTTGCTAGGGCTGCCATATTAACATTCCACATCCTGGTGGCTTAAACAACAGAAATTTATTTTCTTACATTTCTGGGCCCCAGATCAAGCTGTCAGTAGGTTTAGTTTCTAGTCTCTCTTGCAGTCATCTTGCAGATGATTGCCTTCTTGCTGGGTCATGTCATGTGGCCTTTTTTCTGTGTTTGCCTATACCTGGTGTCTCTCTTCTCATAAGGACACCAGTCATATTGGATTAGGGCCACTCATATAACTGCATTTAACTTTAATTATCTCTTTAAATCCTGATCTTTAAAAACAGTCGCATTCTGAGATATACTAGGGGTTAGGGCTTTTAAAATACGAATTTGGGCGGAGAGATACAATTCAGTCAATAAGAAGGAGTTTCTTAGGAAAAAAAAGTAATCTCCTGCACATAGTTACCTGGATTGTGGATCAATTTAATGAAAATGAGACCTTGCAAAGAGATATTAACAGATATAATATTGATCCTGAATATTGATGTCAGCAGGATAAAGGAGACAATAGGTTAGGAAACTGGAAACGCATTTTAATGACGTGGAGGAAGGAAGGACAGGACAGGAAAAAGTGCTAGATTTGTTAAATCTAACCAGCCTCCCTAGTTGAAAGCAGAAAGTTGATATTCAGCTCTGCAAAGGTTGCATCTTGCTTCATGCCAATCACTGAGAAAGTCTAAATTAATAGAGCATGGAGTGAGTGATAGCAGAAATGTGGCAGATGAAGGCAGGCTCTCAGAGCATATCTTTTTGAGATAATGTGTGAAATTAAAATGTTTTGGGAATTGAGGTATAATTTAAAAATAACTATTTTTCTAAAATTCCAGATTGTGCTATTTTACAATGGTGAATATAATGGAAAACTGAATGTAACTTTATTTATCATGTACAGTATTTGAAGTATTAGTAACTTCCTTATTGTGGATCAAATTTTCCTATTTTACATGTTTAATAATTTTTTTAAAATTATGTCTAGCCATTGTAATCTTTATGTTGTTGAAAGTCTAGAATCTGTTTTCTTCCTCTAAGTAGTGTTGAATTTTGCTCTGCTGGGCAGTTAATTTACTGGCAAACAAGCTTGATCCTTTTGCTTTTCTTCTCAAGGTTTCTTAGGGTGGGTTTAGACCTTTTAGGGGTATCATTGAATGCTCAGCGATTTCGGAGTGGTCTTTTACTCCACCAGTCAGAAGTTCTGCATCTCTCAGTATTTATAACATCTGGAATATCTATTCAGCTCACAGCTCTGGCTCATCAACTATTTTCTGCTAAGTCTTACAGTCTTGCTCTCTGCACTTGCAAGCTTATTATTTATCCAATAACTTAAGGTGACTTCTGCAGTTATCTCTTTTTCAATACCCAGCCCTTCTGGTTCCAACTGTTTCAATAGAACCAAACTCTTAATTCCTGCCTCTTCAGTTGAATGAAATCATTCTACTTGAGTTCTATCTACCTCCCTGTGCTGAGGTCCAGAAAGTGCCAACAGTCAAAAAGACAGAGTGCTCCTGGGCTCACCTCTTGTGTTTCTCTTTTTTCTGGAAGTGTAGTCCTGCACTAACTATTGTCCAATGTTGGAAACCCATCATTTCTTCTTGAGAAGGTGAAAACATCTTTATTCTGGATTATAATAAAAAATAAATTCAGCTTTGTAGAAGTTGTCTTTTGCTGAGCACAGTTTTATATTCTCATACTGATATTACTGTTGTTTTGAAGAAGTTAAACATGGCTATATGTTAGCAATTTATCAAAGATAAATCACACAGGCTTGAAACATTAATACAAACCACTTTATCAGAACCCCATCCTGAGAAGGAGCAGCGTGTTAAAATCACTTGTGTTGAGAAGGTGTTCTGAGAATGGTTCTCTTAAAAGAAGTTTGTTTTCTTACCTTTTGATGTCCTCGGGTAACAAAGTCAACATTCTTCTGTATTTAATGAAAACAGGTTTGGAAATAGTAGCAGGTATTTTGGTAATAAAAAACAATTCATGGCTTAAATCATTAGGGTGCCCTGTTTTCTTTATTATATTTACTGAAACAAGAGATCTTGAAATTAATCTGTTGCTGTATAGATTTGAAGAAGGGAGTCTAGGAAGTCACCGTATTGATCTTTGCACCTTTCATGTTTAGTGTAACAACTTAGTGGAATTTAAAGTAATTTATTATCCAAAGAGGTGCACAGAACAGAAACATGCAAGTACTAGAAACTGAAGAATATAATTTTTATTATCACCATAGAAGTAACATATTAGTAACTATAAAATAAATGAAGAGAAGTTAGAAATTACTTTTGAATAATTGTGTAAATTTTTTTTGTGAATGTTAAAATGTGTTTATTTAAATTTCCAATTAAAAAAATATTTGTATATCTGTGTTTAAAAAGAATAATTGTTTACCTAAAAATACACTGATAGAATAAGTAATTATTTGAGAGGTATTCAAAAATATTTCATGTGATCAGTGAAGAAAAAATACAAATTAATTTCAGGTGGGGGTTCAGTAAATATTTGCCTCTTGGTCTGTCTGCTCTCCCTCCACCTCATTCTCCTCTATCCCCCCTTCACCCTTTCTATTTCTCTCTCTGCATCCCTGCTATCTGACTCAGTTTTAAAAATAAATACATAAATTCGGATCTAAAATCTTTGTATATTATTGTGATCTACTGAAAAAAAAAGAAAAGAAAAAACCCTTGAAGTGATGAGATAGTGATCTGGGTAACTCAGGCAGAGGTTCCAGTTACTTCCCTGAGAGACAGTATTTGCATTTGCCAGGGTATCTGGATAATTGACTCTAAATTCTGATTTTCTTTTAATTGTAGAAGTATGGCATTAGGATGTGTTCGTGCCATCCTTTTTCCCAACCTTAATACTTTATGGTCGAATTGCTTATTTTGCCTTATTTGTGTTCTTTCTACTTCCCTAAATTCAGAATTCAAAGTGATTGTTTGAGTGTCATGATGGGCCTGACATATATTTCATTACACTGCCTGGCAAGGTCCAGCTCTTGGCAAGGTGCTAAATCTTGCATGATGATATTTCGTGTTACCATTATAAACATTTGAAAACAATATGAAACCACTTTAAATAAAACAGGAAAATTTAAGCTTTATAAAATTTCTGGTTGCAACTTGAACCATCTCGAAAATTTTCTAAGTGTTACGAAAGGAAAAGTAATTTTAAAAAAACTCTTATGTATTTTCTATTCCATTATTGTTCCTGGATTATTATCCCTTTGGGTAGTTATCTGCCAAGTTGCTTCAGTCATATATCCAACTATTTGTACTTTGGTGGACCATAACCTACCAGGCTCCTCTATCCGTGGGATTCTAGATCTAGGCAAAAATACTGGGAGCGAGTTGCCATGCCCTCCTCAAGGGGATCTTCCTGATCCAGGGATCGGACCCACATCTCTTAAGTCTCTTGCATTTACAGACAACTTCACCAGTAACACCACCTGGGAAGCCCAGGTAGAGATTGGGTGTATTAATTTTTTAAAGGGCAGTTTTATAAAGGATGTGCATCTGTTTAATGCATGGTTTTCCTGACAATAATATTTAATTAATAATCTATAATAGTTCACCTATAAAGAACAAATATGTGAGTCTGTATCTTGACTCTGCTATTTATTACCTTTGTGATCTTGGGTACTTAATGTCTCTTGAGTGACAGTTTTCTCATATGGAATATAAAGGTGATAACAGTGCCTCTCTCACAGAGTTGTTGAGATTCAATAAGTTAATCTAAAGGAAACTCTTAAGTTAACTTAGCAAGACATTTGCCATTATTATTAACTAATTTTTTCATATGCTGATGTTTTAAAATCTGTTTCCAGTGTTCTATGTAAGCCACTGTATATTCTGTGTGCTTCCTTACGTGAACAGTAGAATCAAATGCTATGCATTCTGCTGTGATCAGAATGCTTGTCTACCCCATCCTGAAATTCATATGTTGAAATTCCAACCCACTGAAATGTTGTGAAGTAATTAGCCTCCAACTAATAAAAAAATTTAAAAAAAAAAAAAAAAAAGATTAAAAAAATAAATAAATAAATAAATAAATAAAAAAGAAGAAATTCCAGTGCCCCAGTGTGATGGTATTTGGAAACGGGGCCTTTGGGAAGTTATTAGGTCATGAGGGTGGAATCCTCATGAATGAAATTAGTGCCCTTATGAAAGAGGTCCAAGAAGAGTACATTGTCCCTTCCACCACGTGAAGAGGGAGCAAAAAGTCAACAATATGCACCCCAGAAGAGGGCCTTCACCAGAATCTGACCAATTTTGCAAATCAGAATTTAGAGGCAATTATTCAGAAATACTGACAAGATGCAGTCTTTACCAATCTGACTAACCTCTAGAAATGTGTGAGATATATATGTTGTTAAGAGCTACCCAGTTGTGACATTTTGTTATAGCATCCCTAAAAGACTAACGTACATTCCCATGCCCATTTTCTTAAATAACATTATTTTAAGTTTCCATTTGATTAAAAGCGAAAATAAGGCATTTTCATTCAATAGTCTTACTAGAATTTAGAAATATGACCTCTCAAAGTTGATTTTCTATTTTCGAAAGTATTTCAATGGAACACAAAGTAACCTAAACTTAGAGCTTAGATCACTTAGAAGACAAAGATTTAGTCTAACCCAATAATTTTGAGCTTAGGAAATTTAAGACTAGTGGAATTAAGTTATATTTTAAATTACACTTCACAATGCTGACTAGTTGATTTCCTAATTAATATCTACTGTACTTTTAACTAGTGTGGTGATATTATAGGGCTCTAAAAAAGGGGTAGAAGGTCTTGGTTGTCCAAGTAATGAGAGAGAAATGTATTTAGATTGTCTAAGATATCTGATTTCAATGAAAAAGTTTGTGGATATGTGTCTTCCTCATGCCTGGTAGCTACTGTCTGTGTCTCTGCTCATCTGATGGTTCACAGATTAACACAAATATCTGAGAAAGAATTGTGTATTATAAGAAAAGAAACACAGGCTTCATTGCTTCTGCTCTGTGAAAATGTATTCTTTTTTAAGATGTAAAATATTTATGAATTGACAATAACAAATCTGCTAGAAGATTTAAAGCAAGTGGAACTTTGTTTCTTTGTCCTCTGAAGTTATCATTGGTAACTGGTATTTGAGTTACCTATTGTTACAACTTTGGCTGCAAAGAATATAATCAGTCTGATTTCTGTGTTGACCATCTGGTGATGTCTATGTGTAGAGTCTTCTCTTGTGTTGTTGTAAGAGACTGTGACCAATGCGTTCTCTTCACAAAACCATTAGCCTTTGCCGTGCTTCATTCTGTACTCCAAGGCCAAATTTGCCTATTACTCCAGGTGTTTCTTGACTTCCTACTTTTTCATTCCAGTCCCCTATAATGAAAAGGACATTTTTTTGGGGGTGTTAGTTCTAAAAGGTCTTGTAGGTCTTCATAGAACCGTACTACTTCAGCTTCTTCAACATTACTGGTTTAGGGCATAGGCTTGGATTACCGTGATATTCAACAATTTGCCTTGGAAACGAACAGAGATCATTCTGTCATTTTGAGATTGCATCCAAGTACTGCATTTTGGACTCTTTTGTTGACCATGATGGCTACTCCATTTCTTCTAAGGGATTCCTGCCCACAGTAGTAGATACAATGGTCATCTGAGTTAAATTCACCCATTCCAGTCCATTTTAGTTTGCTGATTCCTAGAATGTCGACGTTCACTCTTGCCATCTCCTGTTTGACCACTTCCAATTTGCCTTGATTCATGGATGTAACATTCCAGGTTCCTATGCAATATTGCTCTTTACAGCATCGGACCTTGCTTCTATCACCAGTCTCATCCACAACTGGGTGTTGTTTTTGCTTTGGCTCCATCTCTTCATTCTTTCTGGAGTTATTTCTCCACTGATCTCCAGTAGCATATTGGGCACCTACCGACCTGGGGAGTTCATCTTTCAGTGTCCTATCATTTTGCCTTTTCATACTGTTCATGGGGTTCTCAAGGCCAGAATTCTGAAGTGGTTTGCCTTTCCCTTCTCCAGAGGACCACATTCTGTCAGACCTCTCCACCATGACCTGTCCCTCTTGGATGGCCCCACATGGCATGGCTTAGTTTCACTGAGTTAGACAAGGCTGTGGTCCATGTGATAAGGTTGGCTAGTTTTCTGTGATTATGGTTTCAGTGTGTCTGCCCCCTGATGCCCTCTCGCAACACCTACCATCCTACTTGGGTTTCTCTTACCTTGGACATGGGGTATCTCTTCACGTCTGCTCCAGCAAAGCACAGCCGCTGCTCCTTACCTTGGAGGAGTGGTATCTCCTCATGGCCACCCCTACTGACCTTGAACATGGAGTAGCTCCTCTCGGCCCTCCTGCGCCCGCGCAACTGCCGCTCCATGGACGTGGGGTAGCTCCTCTCAGCCGCCGCCCCGACCTCAGATGTGGGGTAGCTCCTCTCGGCCGCTCCTGCGCCGTCACAGCCTGGCACTCTCGGTCACCGCCCCTGACCTTGGGAGAGGGGAGACTCCTCATGGCCACACTTCTGTGCGGTCCATCGCAGCCAGGACAAAACAAGACCGGGAGCTGACTGTGGCTCAGATCATGAACTCTTTATCGCCAAATTCAGACTTAAATTGAAAAAAGTAGGGAAAACCACTAGACCATTAAGGTATGACCTAAATCAAATCCCTTATATGACTATACAGTGGAAGTGAGAAATAGATTTAAGGGACTAGATCTGATAGAGTGCCTGATGAACTATGGATGGAGGTTTGTGACATTGTACAGGAGACAGGGATCAAGACCATCCCCATGGAAAAGAAATGCAAAAAGGCAAAATGGTTGTCTGAGGAGGCCTTACAAATAGCTGTGAAAAGAAGAGAAGCGAAAAGCAAAGGAGAAAAGGAAAGATATTCCTATTTGAATGCAGAGTTCCAAAGAGTAGCCAGGAGAGATAAGAAAGCCTTCCTCAGCAATCAATGCAAAGAAATAGAGGAAAAAAACAGAATCAGAAAGACTGGAGTTCTCTTCAAGAAAATTAGAGATACCAAGGGAACATTTCATGGAAAGATGGGTTCTATAAAGGACAGAAATGGTATGGACCTAACAGAAGCAGAAGATACTAAGAAGAGGTGGCAAGAATACACAGAACTGTACAAAAAAGATCTTCATGACCCAGATAAACACGATGGTGTGATCACTCACCTAGAGACAGACATTCTGGAATCTGAAGTCAAGCGGGCCTTAGAGAGCATCACTACGAACAAATCTAGTGGAGGTGATGGAATTCCAGTTGAGCTATTTCAAATCCTGAAAGATGATGCGGTGAAAGTGCTGTACTCAGTATGTGAGCAAATTTGAAAAATGCAGCAGTGGCCATAGGACTGGAAAAGGTCAGTTTTCATTCCAATCCCAAAGAAAGGCAATGCCAAAGAATGCTCAAACTACAGCACAATTGCACTCATCTCACACGCTAGTAAAGTAATGCTCAATATTCTCCAAGCCAGGCTTCAGCAATACGTGAACTGTGAACTTCCAGATGTTCAAGCTGGTTTTAGAAAAGGCAGAGGAACCTGAGATCAAATTGCCAACATCCGCTGGAACATAGAAAAAGCAAGAGAGTTCCAGAAAAACATCTATTTCTGCTTTATTGACTGTGCCAAAGCCTTTGACTGTGTGGATCACAATAAACTGTGGAAAATTCTGAAAGAGATGGGCATACCAGACCACCTGACCTGCCTCTTGAGAAACCTGTATGCAGTTCAGGAAGCAACAGTTAGAACTGAACATGGAACAACAGACTGGTTCCAAATAGGAAAAGGAGTATGTTAAGGCTGTATATTGTGACCCTGCTTATTTAACTTCTATGCAGAGTACATCATGAGAAATGCTGGGCTGGAAGAAGCTCAAGCCGGAATCAAGATTGCCGGGAGAAATAGCAATAACCTCAAATATGCAGCCGACCCCACCCTTATGGCAGAAAGTGAAGAGGAACTAAAGAGTCTCTTGATGAAAGTGAAAGAGGAAAGTGAAAAAGTTGGCTTAAAGCTCAACATTCAGAAAACTAAGATCATGGCATGTGGTCCCATCACTTCATGGGAGATAGATGGGGAAACAGTGGAAACAGTGTCGGACTTTTATTTTTGGGGGGCTCTAACATCACTGCAGATGGTGATTGCAGCCATGAAATTAAAAGACCCTTACTCCTTGGAAGGAAAGTTATGACCAACCTAGATAGCATATTAAGAAGCAGAGACATTACTTTGCCAACAAAGGTCCCTCTAGTCAAGGCAATGGTTTTTCCAGTGTTCATGTATGGATATGAGAGTTGGACTGTGAAGAAAGCTGAGCATTGAAAAATTGATGCTTTTGAACTGTGGTTTTGGAAAAGACTGTTGAGAGTCGCTTGGACTGTGAGGAGATCCAACCAGTCCATCCTAAATTTGATCATTCCTGGGTGTTCATTGGAAGGACTAATGCTGAAGCTGAAACTCAAGTACTTTGGCCACCTCATGCGAAGAGTTGACTCATTTGAAAAGACCCTGGTGCTGGAAGGGATTGGGGGCAGGAGGAAAAGGGGACGACAGAGGATGAGTTGGCTGGATGGCATCCCTGACACGATGGGCATGACTTTGCATAAACTCTGGGAGTTGGTGATGGACAGGGAGGCCTGGCATGCTGTGATTCATGGGGTAGCAAAGAGTCGGACACAACTGAGCGACTGAACTGAACTGAACTGAACTGATTGTTAGCACTGTTGTGTATGAGGTGGATTAACATCTGTTGAAGCTTTTCAAAAATGTAAATAACAACCTATGAATTATTGAGTCAGAATTTTTAACAGATATGGGCTCAGGTTTTACATTTATAAGTGCTTAAGATTATTATAAAATGCACCTCCTGTGAAAATATGTTGCATTAAAAGATGGTTTTGGTGGTGATGGTAAATGTTTTAAACAACCCACCATCTAAAGAAATCATGGTACTTGGGTAAAATCATTTGTATTGTTGCTACAAAATAAATAAATAAATAAACAACTCTCTCCAATAATGTATAGAAATCTCTCCAATAATGTCATTTGCAAATATGTTGTAAAGGACACTGGGTCCTTAATATGTTGTTGTTGTTCAGTCGCTCAGTCGTGTCCAACTCTTTTTCTACCCTGTGGACTTCAGCATGCCAGGCTTCCCTGTCCTTCATTGTCTCCCAGACTTTGCTCCAACTCATGTCCACTGAGTCGATGATGTTATTCAATCATCTCATCCTCTTTCACCCACTTTTCCTCCTGCTCTTAAGCTTTCCCAGCATCAGGGTATTTTCCAATGAGTTGGCTCTTTGCATCAGGTGGCCAAAATACTGTAGCTTCAGCTTCAGAATCAGTCCTTCCAATGAATATTCAGGATTGATTTCCTTTAGGATTGACTGGTTTGATCTCCTTGCAGTCCAAGGGACTCTCAAGAGTCTTCTCCAGTTTGAAAGCATCAATTCTTTGATGCTTAACCTTCTTTATAGTCCAACTCTCACATCTGTACATGACTACTGGAAAAAGCATATCTTTGACTATACGAACCTTTTATGACAAAGTGATGTCTCTGCTTTTTAATATGCTGTCTAGGTTTCTCATGGTTTTTCTTCCAAGGAGCAAGTGTCTTAATTTCATGGCTCATAAGTTTTAATAGGGGAGTTGGAGAAGTAGTCTGTAAACAAGTTTAGAAAACAGAAACTTTTTATGCTTAAAATCTTCAAAATGTTAACACAGAGTTGTTTCCCAATTCATTTATGGATTCTTTTATGGTGGACCTTTTGGTATATCCTATATACCAAAAACAAAGCATATTTGTGAAACAAAACACTTGGGAATTTTCATACTTAAAACTATGTTAATTCTGAGAAATCTTCTTTCTGTAGGGAAGGTTGGGGGCAAGGGAGCCATTAAGATTACTGAATAAAAAAATGTTGCTGCTTCGTCTCTATTAATACCAGCTAATTTCCTACTTTTAAGTAATTATTTTACTCCTCTGTGTCATTATGAGTCAGGATGGAACTCAAAACCTTCCCCTTTCCCATGCCTATTTCTACTAAGTCTATATTCATCCTTAAAAATCTTTATTATACAATGCTCTAGATAACATTTACTAAACTATTAGAATTAGCATAAAAAATGATCTCATAAAAATGTGGGTATTCATTTTAATGCTTCTGTCAAACCAGTACCTGAACCAGAAATTTAAACAAACATTTTGTGCTCTGTCCACTCTTAAAAGCATCAGCTTTTACTCAAATGATTTATGAGCTCATTAAATTTACCTGGTTTTCCTCTGCAGATCACACTGGTAAATCCAATGGCAATTATTTAGACAGTAAGTTTAAACCTCTTTGTATAGTCATCCACAGTGATCATGTGACTTACAAGACGTGTTATTGTCTATTGAATACTTATTCTTAACGGTCTCCATTTCTCTTATCACATGTTTCCTTATTTTGAGTTATTTATCTAAGCTTCTGACCCATTATTTTCTTTTCTATCTTTGACCTTGGTTAAACATAATACTTCTCACTTTTATTTAAAGCCTTTATAATTTTTTATTTTCCAATTTATATGTAGTCTTTATGTATTTATATAAATACAGATACATTTATCTATCTGCATATACACGACAGAAATACAGACTGTTTTTCTGCTTCTGTACTTTCCCAGCTGTGTTATGATAACTTCCCTGTTTAACTGTGTTTTCTTGGCTAAGATATCTGGTAACCAGTATTTATAAATAATATACTATTTTGTAGAAGGTTAGAATATTTTCCACAAGGGCATTTTAAATTCCAACTGTAATTTAATGTATTAGGTTTTTAATTCAGTCATTTGATTTATAATAAATAGTTTTTTTATTAATTTATCTGTTTTAATTGGAGGCTAATTACTTTACAACATTGTAGTAGTTTTTGCCGTACATTGACATGAATCAGCCATGGGTGTACATGTGTTCCCAATCCTGAACCCCCCTCCCTCCTCCCTCCCCATCTCATCCCTCAGGGTTATCCCAGTACACCAGCCCTGAGCACCCTGTCTCATGTATTGAATCTGGACTGGCAATCTTTTTCACATATGATAATATACATGTTTCAATGCTATTCTCTCAAATCATCCCACTCTCGCCTTCTCTCACGGAGTCCAAAAGTCTGTTCTTTACATCTGTGTTTCTTTTGCTGTCTCATATATAGGGTCATTGTTACTATCTTTCTAAATTCCATATATATGCATTAATATTCTGTATTGATCTTTTTCTTTCTGACTTACTTCACTCTGTATGATAGGCTCCAGTTTCATCTGCCTTTTTAGAACTGATTCAAATGCATTCTTTTTAATAGCTCAGTAATATTCCATGGTGTATATGTACCACAGCTTTCTTACCTATTTGTCTGCCAGTGGGCATCTAGGTTGCTTCCATGTCCTGGATATTGTAAACATTGCTGCAATGAGCATTGGGGTACATGTGTCTCTTTCAATTCTGGTTTCCTCAGTGTGTATGCCCAGGAGTGGGATTGCTGGGTCATATGGCAGTTCTATTTCCAGTTTTTTCAGGAATCTCCACACTGTTCTCCATAGTGGCTGTAGTAGTTTACATTCCTACCAACACTGTAAGAGGGTTCCCTTTTCTCCACACCCTCTCCAGCATTTATTGTTTGTAGACTTTTGGATAGCAGCCATTCTGATTGGTGTGAGATGGCAGGTACCTCATTATGGTTTTGATTTGCATTTCGCTGATAATGAGTGATGTTGAGCATCTTTTCATGTGTTTGTTAGCCATCTGTATGTCTTCTTTGGAGAAATGTCTGTTTAGTTCTTTGGCCCATTTTTTGATTGGGTCGTTTAGTTTTCTGGAATTGAACTTCAGGAGCTGCTTGTATATTTTTGAGATTAATTCTTTGTCAGTTGCTTCATTTGCTATTATTTTCTCCCATTCTGAATGCTGTCTTTTCACCTTGCTTATAGTTTCCTTTGTTGTGCAAAAGCTTTTAAGTTTCATTAGGTCCCATTTGTTTATTTTTGCTTTTATTTCCATTACTCTGGGAGGTGGATCATAGAGGATTCTGCTATGATTTATGTCAGAGAGTGTTTTGCCTATGTTTTCCTAGGAGTTTTATAGTTTCTGGTCTTACATTTAGATCTTTAATCCATTTTGAGTTTATTTTTGTGTATGGTGTTAGAAAGTGTTCTAGTTTCATTCATTTATAAGTGGTTGACCAGTTTTCCCAGCACCACTTGTTAAAGAGATTGTCTTTTCTCCATTGTATATTTTTGACTCCTTTGTCCATGGGTGTGTGGATGTATTTCTGGGCTTTCTATTTTGTTCCATTGATCTATATTTCTGTCTTTGTGCCAGTACCATACTGTCTTGATGACTGTGGCTTTGTAGTAGAGCCTGAAGTCAGGCAGGTTGATTCCTCCAGTTCCATTCTTCTTTCTCAAGATTGCTTTGGCTATTCGAGGTTTTTTGGTATTTCCACACAAATTGTGAAATTATTTGTTCTAGTTCTCTGAAAAATACTGTTGCTAGCTTGATAGGGATTGCATTGAATCTATAGATTACTTTGGGTTGTATACTCATTTTCACTATATTGACTCTTCTGATCCATGAACATGGTATATTTCTCCATCTATTTGTGTCATCTTTGATTTCTTTCATCAGTGTTTTATAGTTTTCTATATATAGGTCTTTTGTTTATTTAGGCAGATTTATTCCTAAGTATTTTATTCTTTTCATTGCAATGGTGAATGGAATTGTTTCCTTAATTTCTCTTTCTGTTTTCTTATAATGAATAATTTTTTAGAAATAAATTTTCTAAAATTGTTTTCAGAAGCTTTTTAAAAGAACTTATGTTTATGGGTAAACAAATCAGTCAGACTTACTTTGTTATTTTTTAAATACTTTTTATTGGAGTATAGTTGATTTACAGTGTTGTGTTAGTTTCAGGTGTACTGCAAAGTGAATCATTATACATATATCCACTCTTTTAGATTCTTTTCCCATATAGAACAGAGAACTCTACTCTTTACTTCTAATGCTTATTTTGTTATTTTTTTTTATGTTTAGCAACATTTGTTTTGCTCTGTTTCAGATTCTGTTTATAAAATCTTTAATATTTTCCTCAGTGATATTTTCATTCAGCAATGAAAACATCAGTAATTTAAATAATTTCATTCAGCAACCTACAGTATAACAGGGAGCATGATAAACTATTTTCTTAAATGTCAGTTTATTAGGGACTAATTATAAATATTAAAAATGTGAGAATACATTGCATTTATGTCATTTGAAAGACATATTTTTATTGGTAGTCTTATCTTTTTTCATTTTATTAAAATTATAAGAGCCAAACATTTCTAGCTCTTCATAGTAACAGTTTGCCTGTTTTGTGACACCACACTTATGGCAGAAAGAGAAGAACTAAAGAGGCTCTTGATGAAAGTGAAAGAGGAGAGTGAAAAAGTTGGCTTAACTCTACATTCAGAAAACTAAGATCATAGCTTCTGGTCCCATCACTTCATGGCAAATAGACGGGGAAACATTGGAAACAGTGAGAAACTTTATTTTTTGGGGCTCCAAAATTACTGCAGATGATGACTGCAGCCATGAAATTAAAAGACACTTACTCCTTGGAAGGAAAGTTAGGGCCAACCTAGACAACATATTAAAAAGCAGAGACATTACTTTGGTGACAATGGTCCATCTAGTCAAGGCTTTGGTTTTTCCAGTGGTCATGTATGGATGTGAGAGTTGGACTATAAAGAAAGCTGAGTGCAAAAGAATTGATACTTTTGAACTGTGGTGTAGGAGAAGACTCTTGAGAGTCCCTTGGACTGCAAGGAGATCCAACCATCTATCCTAGAGGAAATCAGTCCTGATATTCATAAAAAGGACTGATGCTGAAGCTGAGACTCCAATACTTTGGCAACCTGATGTGAAAAACTGGCTCACTTGAAAATACCATGATGCTGGGGAAGATTGAAGGCAGGAAGAGAAGGGGATGATAGAGGAAGAGATGGTTGGATGGCATCAGCAACTTAATGGACATGAGTTTGAGTAAGCTCTGTGAGTTGGTGATGGACAGGGAATCCCATCGTGGTGCATCCGATGGGGTCGCAAAGGGTCAGACATGACTGAGCAACTGAACATGATTATATAACAACAATGTATCTTGCTCGAGGACATGTTTCTTCTTAACAAGAACCTTCTTTACTAATAGTGTTTATGTTAAGATGTATTTTGTGGGATTGGGTCTGGTGAGACCTTTCTATTGTTCTAATCTTGTTAGTTTGAGATATATGTTGTGGGAGTTGGTCTGGTGAAAATATATAAGGCCTTGATAAGAATAGTGAGTGGAGCACTGTCTATCCCCCTTCTGATGTCCATGTCAGAAGCTTTCTCTTGTCCTTTTTCACTGTAATAAATCTTCTGCCACACAAAAGCTTTAAGCGATCAAGCTTGGTCCCTGGTCCCAAAGTTAAATCTTCTTTGGAGATCACGAATCCGACATCTTTCACTGTAAGCTATCAAATGCATCTATGCATAAAGCTTGTTTTTTTGAATTTCAGGAACAGTAAGATACATAACTCTGTGAGGCCTGCTATGCTATCATGTCACTACTTCCTCTTTCACAATTAAAGTACCTTGAAAGATTGAAATTTGGACTAGTCATTTTTGAATTATAGTGAAGTGGCATCATATAAATACTTAATTTAACCTTATTTAATTAAATTTTCTAGGTAAATTTAAGTTTAAAACAAAGAAAGTTGCATTTTTAAATAGTTCTGCCAACTGTGTATGTCTACAGGTGTGGATGTAGTTAAGCCTGGTAAGAATAAATACCATTGTGAGAAATCTAGGAACAAGTATGACTAACTTTGAAGTTTTGAACTATTGACAAAGAAACGATCATCACTATTTAGGTAGGCAAGCAAGTAAAGTGATGATGTGACCCAGGAAAGAAAACAGTGAATAATTAATTTGGAACCGTAAAGAAATCTGACTAAGGAAAGATCAGAGGAACTGATATATATTTCATAGAAGATTAAGATTAAACTAGAACAGAAAAGTTGAATCTTTCCATTCATAATTCCACTCATAATTGATTTGTAGTCAATGGAATTCATAATTCTGTTCATAAAATTGATAATTTGTTTCCATTACTGAAAATCTTGGGTAATTTTCTTCGTGAATTTAATTTCTCTATGAAACTGTATACTATGGTATTCTTAAATAGCCATGCATGAATATTATCATGTTGCTGTTCAGTAACCCAGTCATGTCCAATTCTTTGTGACCCCATGGACTGCTGCATGCCATGCCTCTCTGTCCCGCACCATATCCTGAAGTTTGCCCAAGTTCATGTCCATTGCAAGGGTGATGCTGTCTAGCCATCCCATCTTCTGATGACTTCTTTCCTAGCATCAGGGACTTTTCCAATGAGTCAGCTGTACGCAGTTATATATACTATGCATTATTGAACTTAATGTGAAGTCTAAGGAGTGTTCAAGGGTAGTTTTGCTTAACTGTGATTATTTGCTTTGTGCACTGTCTTTAAAATAAAATGTAATACCAGTTTATCTACATGCTTTAGGAAAACCCCAAACAGTTTTTCCCTACTTTATTTTTCTCTGTCTGTGACCTTAATTATTCCTCTGTACTTTGGTGATTGTTGCTGTTGTTGTTCAGTTGCTAAGTCATGTCTAACTCTTTGTTACCCCATGGACTGCACCATGCCAGGCTTCCCTGTGTGTCACTATATCCCAGAATTTGTTCAAACTCATGTCTTTTGTGTCGATGATGCCATCCAACAGTCTTGTCCTGTGTCACCCCCTTCTTGTTTTGCCTTCAATCATTCCCAGCATTAGGATACTTTCCAATGAGTTGGTTCTTTGCATCAGGTGGCCAAAGTATTGGAGGTTCAGCTTCAGCATCAGTCCTCCCAATGAATATTTAGGATTGATTTCCTTTAGGACTGACTGATTTTATCTCCTTGCAGTCCAAGGGACTCTCAAGAGTGTTCTCTAGCACTGCAATTTGAAAGTATCAATCCTTCAGCACTCAGGCTCTTTTATGGTCCAGCTCTCACATCTGTACATGACTACTGGAAAAACAGCTTTGGCAATATGGACCTTTGTCAGGAAAGTAATGTCTCTGCTTTTTAATACACTGTCTAGGTTTGTCATAGCCTTTCTACCAAGGAGCAAGTGTCCGTTAGTTTCACTGCTACAGTCTCTGTCTGCAGTGATTTTGGAGCCCAAGAAAATAAAGTCTATCATTGTTTCCGTTATTTCCCCATCTGCTTGCCATTGGATGATGGGATCAGATGCCATGAACTTAGTGTTTTGAATGTTGAGTGTTACGCCAGCTTTTTCACTCTCCTCTTTCACCCTCCTCAAGAGGTTCTTTAGTTCCTTTTAACTTACTGCCATTAGAGTGGTATCATTTGCATATCTGAGGTTGTTGATATTTCTCCTAGCAATCTTGATTCCTCCTCCCTGGAAATTCACAGGATGTACTCTGCACTTAAGTCAGATAACCAGAGTGAAAATAACCAGCCTCGATATACTCCTTTTCTAATTTTGAATCATTCCATTGTTCTATGTCTGGTTCTATTTCTTCTTGACCTGCATATAGATTTGTAAGGAGACCAGTAAGGTGATCTAGTATTCCCATCTCGTTCAGATTTTCCACAATTTTCTGTGATCCCCACAATCAAAGACTTTAGCATGTTATGAAGCAGAAGCAGATGTTTTTTCTGGAATTCTCTTGCTTTCTCTATGATCTAGTGGATATTGACAATTTGTTCTCTGATTCCTCTGCTTTTTTCTAAATCCAGATTGTACATCTAGAAGTTCTCATTTCATATAGAGCTGAGGTCTAGCTTGAAGGATTTTGAGCATCAGCTTGCTAGCATATGAAATGAGTGCA
The DNA here is from genome assembly GCF_019320065.1 of Cervus canadensis. Taxonomy (NCBI): domain Eukaryota; kingdom Metazoa; phylum Chordata; class Mammalia; order Artiodactyla; family Cervidae; genus Cervus; species Cervus canadensis. Next base: position 26,885,309 of record NC_057389.1, on the reverse strand, counting down.
GTTGTACAGTAGTTTGAACATTGTCTGGCATTGCCCTTCTTTGGGATTTGAATGAACACTGACCTCTTCCAGTCCTGTGGCTACTGCCGAGTTTTCCAAATTTGCTGGCATATTAAATTCAGTACTTTAACATCACCATCTTTTAGGATTTGAAATAGTTCAGCTGGGATTTTGTCACCTCCACTAGCTTTGTTCATAGTAATGTTTCTTGACTTCATGCTCCAGGACATCTGGCTCTAGGTGAGTGACCACACCATCGTGGTTATCTGGGTCATTAGACCTTTCCTGTATAGTTCTTTCATGTACTCTTGCACCTCTTGTTAATCTCTTCTGCTTCTGTTAGGTTCATGCCATTTCTGTCCTTTATTGAGCTCATCCTTACATGAAATGTTCCCTTGGTATCTCTAATTTTCTCGAAGAGATCTTTAGTCTTTCCTTTTCTATTGTTTTCCTCTATTTCTTTGCATTGTTCATTTAAGAAGGCTTTCTTATCTCTCCTTGCTGTTCTCTGGAACTCTGCATTCAGTTGGGTGTATCTTTCTCCTTTCTCCTTTGCCTTTTTCCCCTTCTCAGCTATTTGTAAGGCCTCCTCAAATAACCACTTTGCCTTCTTGCATATCTTTTTCTTGGGAATGGTTTTGTTCACCACCTCCTGTACAGTGTTATAAACCTCTATCCATAGTTCTTCAGATACTATGTCTATCAGATCTAATTCCTTGAATCTATTCATCACCTCCACTGTATAATCTTAAGGGGGTTGATTTAATTCATACCTGAATGGCCTAGTGTTTTTCTCTACTTTCTTCAGTTTAAGCCTTAATTTCATAATAAGGAGCTCATGATCTGAGCCACAGTTAGCTCCAGGTCTTGTTTTTGCTGACTGTATAGAGCTTCTCCATCTTTGGCTGCAAAAAATATAACCAGTCTGATTTTGGTATTGACCATCTGATAATGCCTATGTGTACTGTTGTCTGTTTTGTTGTTGGAAGAAGGTGTTTGCTATGATTGGTGTGTTCTCTTGGCAAAACTCTGTTAGTCTCTGTCCTGCTTCATTTTGCACTCTAAAGCCAAACTTGCCTGGTACTCTAGGTATGCCTTGACTTCCTACTTTGGCATTTCAATCCCCTATGATGAAAAGGACATCTTTTTTGGTGTTAATTATAGAAGGTCTTGTAGGTCTTCACAAAACCATTCAACTTCAGCTTCTTTTGCATTAGTAATTAGGGCATAGATTTGGATTACTGTGATGTTTAATGGATCGCCTTGGAAATGAACCAAGATCATTCTGTTGTTTTTGAGATTGCACATAAGTACTGCATTTTGGACTCTTTTATTTTTATTAGAAAATTAAGAATCTAGAAGCATTATGAAACAGTATAAAATGTTTAGGAATGTATGGATGTTTGGAAATGAAATTTCTAAAGAAAAATTTTCTCATTTGGGCAGAACATTTAACCTAAAACTAACTTAGAAGTGCTTCAGAAAGGTCTGAAAGCACTTTGTTTTTCTAACAAAATTTAGATAATATCAATTACTAAGATAATCATTTTTTTTAAAGCATAGTAACTTAAATTTGAGAATCAGGACATTTTTTAATGCCAGGAATAACTATTTGGTCTAGTTTCTCCACACCTGAGTTTATGGAATAAAAATAAAACCCTTCACAGAATTGTTAGATGATTTGCACTAAGTCATTAAGACAGTGATTAACAGAGTCAGGTTTAGGATCCTTGCGAAGTATTTTATTAATTCAGTATAAATGTTATCTTAGTTATTTGACCATTTGGCACATATTTTTGCTTAATCCTTTTTAGTGAAAGTATTGCTTTAATCACATTTGCTTTGAAAGCTAGTTGGCACAACATGTCTAGCACCATGGATCTGGGAATCTCCCTTTTGAAAAATATTCCACACTTTTCAAGGACACCTTGGAAATTCAGCTTCATATTTGCCTCTTCATAGAATACTCCATACGGGCTAAGTTACACCAAAGAGGCATTTACCTTATCTTAAAGGGGTTGCCAAAGAATGCTCAAACTACCACGCAGTTGCATTCATCTCACATGCTAGCAAAGTAATGCTCAAAATTCTCCAAGCCAGGCTTCAGCAATACGTGAACTGTGAACTTCCAGATGTTCAAGCTGGTTTTAGAAAAGGCAGAGGAAAACCAGAGATCAAATTGCCAACATCCGCTGGATCATCGAAAAGCAAGAGAGTTCCAGAAAAAATCTATTTCTGCTTTATTGACTATGCCAAAACCTCTGACTGTGTGGATCACAACAAACTGTGGAAAATTCTGAAAGAGATGGGCATACCAGACCACCTGACATGCCTCTTGAAAAATCTGTGTGCAAGTCAGGAAGCAACAGTTAGAACTGGACGTGGAACAATGGACTGGTTCCAAATAGGAAAAGGAGTACATCAATGCTGTATATTGTCACCCTGCTTATTTAACTTATGTACAGAGTACATCATGAGAAACGTTGGGTTGGAAGAAGCACAAGCTGGAATCAAGATTGCTGGGAGAAATATCAATAACCTCAGATATGCAGATGACACCACTCTTATGGCAGAAAGCAAAGAAGAACTAAAGAGCCTCTTGATAAAAGTGAAAGAAGAGAGTAAAAAAATTGGCTTAAAACTCAATATTCAGAAAATAAAGGTCATGGCATCCAGTCCCATCACTTCATGGCAAGTAGATGGGGAGACAGTGGAAACAGTGTCAGACTTTATTTTTTTGGGCTCCGAAATCACTGCAGATGGTGACTGCAGCCATGAAATAAAAAGACGCTTACTCCTTGGAAGAAAAGTTATGACCAACCTAGACAGCGTATTAAAAAGGAGAGACATTACTTTGCCAACAAAGGTCTGTCTAGTCAAGGCTATGGTTCTTCCACTGGTCATGTATGGATGTGACAGTTGGACTATAAAGAAAGCTGAGTGCTGAAGAATTAATGCTTTTGAACTGTGGTGTTGAAGACTCTTGAAAGTCCCTTCTAGGACTGCAAGGAGATCCAACCAGTCCATCCTAAAGGAGATCAGTCCTGGGTGTTCATTGGAAGGACTGAAGCTGAAGCTGAAGCCCCAGTACTTTGGCCACCTGATGCGAAGAGCTGACTCATTTGAAAAGACTCTGGTGCTGGGAAAGATTGAAGGCGAGAGGAGAAGGGGATGACGGAGGATGAGATGGTTGGATGGCATCCCTGACTCGATGGACATGTGTTTGATTAAACTCTGGGTATTGTTGATGGACAGGGAGGCCTGGTGTGCTGCAGTCCATTGGGTCACAGAGTCAGACATGACTGAGCGACTGAACTGAACTGAAAGGGGTTTAAAGAAGTGCAGATGAAATACTTTTTGTTAATGTATCAAAGTTTATCTAATTCTTTCTAAGATTAAGCAAATTCTAGCAAAATGAAATGGGAAAGTCTGTCATGTCACAGAACTTGTCAGTCAAGTTCTCCCTCTCACCCTTGTGACTATTCAAAGAAAGGGTTTATGCTCTAGATTAATGACCTTTACCCACTCAGTTCACCAGGTCATTAAGCAGCATTTTACTTTCGCTTTCATCCTATTCTCATTTTGACCTAGTTGCGCCAGTGACCTTGTCCTAGTTCTAACCAGTTCACCTAAAGTCACTGCAGACAATGTATTGGTAATACATTGTTAAAATAACAGTGAACTGAAAGATTTCCTGTACCATTTCATCGAAAAGTTTTAATATTTCACTTATTTTTGTACGTTTTTTCAGTTATACTCGTTCAATAAAACCCCCTTAAGCATAAAATGTCCAGGCTTTATTAAAAGTTGACCAACATCAAAAAAGAATGAAGAATTTAAAAAGCTTTAAATCTATTAAGAAAATGCTGAAAAAAAAATGTCATAAGTTGACAGAAGTCCATACCTGACTCTTGTACAACAGTGAAAGCTTTATATTGTCTCGAAACATTTCATGACGTAGTTCATAGGCAGAGACCCTTTCATAATGCTGGTGAAAGATGAAAAATTGTAGTTTTGTTTTCTGAAAACTTATTAACCTTTAAAACTGCTTTCTAATGTTTATTATTTTTAATCATAAAATAATATAAATTGAAGGCTAATGTTGCTCTTTCATAAACTGCTTTTCCCCACTAATATTTTTATTTTCTTAATGTTAACTAGCCTGGCAACCATAGCTCATCAACAATATATTATTTTACATAGATTTAAAATATTTTTAAGAAGTCATTAGCTCTATTAGTATTTTAGAATTTATACCAATGAACTAATATTTATTGAGGAACCATTATGTATTAGAGACCTTGCTAGTCTGTCTATACTCATACCTATCAGTAGTACATAAGAAACTCAGTCTCTACCTTCATTGAGCTTTATAAATATTAGATAAATTATTAAAAGTGTACTGAAGTCTGTTAAGGATGTTGTGGGGCCTTATGAAGGACTATCTTTGAAGGTAATTTTAGAGTTTTAATTCAGATATATTGTTTGAGTTCACTCTGAAATATCTATAAAACATAATTTTGAAACCCAGTCATTTCTTATCAGTTTGCTCAGAGCAAGCTAATCTTTTAGTTTTCTCTTTTGGCAAATTTACTTTAGAGCCACCTGATACTAACAATTAAACTTTTGAAAATAATACCTATCTAAGAAAAAAAAAAGAAAACAATAAGAAATCAAGTCTTAGTGTTTCATCATGAAAAAGAGCAATTAAAAATTCACAGATTAATTTGAAAATATCAGTGAAAGTGTGGAAACTTGTGCCTATCTTAGAACTTTCAAATTTGTTCCTCTATAATTGTTTGTATAACTTATGGCTTTCTTGCAAAAATAGTTGTGTCTTTCTGCCCTACTCAATTATAAACTTTTTGAATGCATGATGATGGTACCTTTGGGATGGTGCCTGACTCTTAGAAAATATGCAGTGAATATTTGTTAATAAGTGAACAAATAAATACATTTTTAAGTAGATTGTTTTATAGGTACGTAATAATACTTAGTATGTTCAACTTACATTTTTTCTGTACTATGAATACTTCTGGAGTCTGTATTTTATCTTTAGTGGCCCACCCTGCCTCTGACATTGAAAGTGTTGGATTTCCAAAGATGACCTTTTGGGTTACCCCAATGTAGTAAAGCGTTTGTTATTACATCTGACTCCCAGCTGGCTAAAAGAGGAGCTTGACAAAATAGCCTGAAAAGTCTATTTTGCACATGGATACACACATGCATGTGCACACACACACACACACACACTTTTAAGAGTTTAATGCAGTGTTAATTATCCATTCATTAAGTGATTGCTGACAATAGATTAGATCATCCACCTTCCATGTAAGATGTTAATCAGTTATTCAGGTTAGGTTATGAAAACTGGGTAGAAAATGATAACAGATATGAAAAGGCTATTTGATGAATGGTGAGGGAAAATAATGTGTGCTTATTTGGTCACATTAGAAATTTACTACCTCAAGATAGGTCACTTTAAGATACCACTTATTGAAGTATGGTGTGATTGACCTTATCTAAGTTTTTTTTGCTTATCTTCATACCTGTCAGTAAGACAAACTACAGAGGCACGTTGGTTGGCTATTTTCTTTGGTGAGAGGAAGAGTAGGTTTTTTGAAGTTTCAGATTTACTTAGGGTAGTATTTTTAGGTCTGGATTTTGGTTTTTCCCCTCAATATTTTATATCTTTTGAAATAAAATATGATGACTTACTGATTATAAACATTTATGAAATGACTAACTGAATAAAATAGCAGGAAACAGCCATAGGAGTCTGGCTACTCTGTGTTAATAATAAATAATAATACTAGGACAATTGAGTTATTTTGAATTTGGAAAACCATGAATTTATCTTACCTTTTATTTTTTCAATTTAATTTTTATGTATCTAAGAAGCTATAGAAGATAGCCTGAAAATTTGTCAGATTCACGTAAATGAAAGTCATTTTACAGATGTTGAACTATAATGCTATATACCTGAAACTTATATATTAAGAAAATAATAAAACTTTATAATAAGAAAATAATAATAGTAAACTTTTAAATTGAAAAAGTAAATGAGTCTCGGATCTTTTGTAAGGACATACACATTTTGTCAGTAATACTGATGCTGATATCAAATATTTCTGACACTATGATTTATAAAACAGTTTATATTATCCCACTTAATCATGGTTAATATCCATATTCTCACAGAGGAACTTAAAGATCTGTAATATGCCCAAGGTAAATGGTAGAAATAGAGATCCAGACCCAGGTCTTTTGGTTGGATTTTTCTCTATACTTCTGAGGACCATAAGTGAATGAGTTTTGATTAAAAAATAAGATACACATTTCAGAATAAGAGTTCAAGTCATCATATTCCTCATGTATAACACTATTGGATAATACATTAGGGATATAGCTAACTGTAAGATATGGCCTCTAGCTGTTGGGTGTTTATAATCTATTTGAGAAAGAGGAAATATACATAAAAAGAATAACAGTACAAGATAGTATGTGTAAAATGAGTGGTTCAAACTATAAACCCTATAGAGAAGGGGAGAGTGCTGTGGATTGACACTATTAAAACTAGGAGTGACTGAAATGGTTCAAATGAGCTGTGCTGGAAGGGAACACATAGTTGAGCCAATAGAAGATAGGAGGACATTCAAGACAAGGAAAGTAAGGATTGAAAAAGGAAGGTGGAGGAACCCTAGAGGCCTTGGAATTCTTTATACACTGTAGCAAAAGATTGTGGGAGGTATGGTCAGAGAGGAAGGTGAGGGTTTCCTTGTAGAGAGATTTGAATGCAGAACTAGGATGTTAGGACTTTATTTTATAGGTGATGGGGAACCACTCAAAGTTTTTTGTTTGAACATGGCATATTGAAAATAGCACATTTTTTTTTCATGGTCAAAGGGCCTAAAGATTAGAGCCTCCTTCATTCAATAATTTAAGAGCTAAGTAGTCATTGTTGTGACTGACATGCCTCAGGACATTAATTTTGAGGGGAGGAGGTGGGTTCAGGGGCTCTAGATAGATGTATATGTTTGGAGGGGGACAGGAATCTCTGGTGGCAATCTCCATTAGAGTTTCATAGATGTGTGAAGTTATGCATATTAGGAAGAAGGGGGAAAATGTCCATAGCCATGAGATAATAATGAATTCCTAATAAAATGAATTATAAACCTAAAAATTATTTTTAAAAACATTGAGATTTAGATGTTTAACCATCAAAGACTTAACACATTATTGACCCGGGGATTTTTGCAGAAACTAACACCTGTGACCAGCTATATGCTATGTAAGTGAATATTGAAACATTTCCAGTCAATAATGTTCAGGTGACAAAAGACATATTAATATGTCTCTGGTCAGTAATAGAAGTTTACCAGGTAGTTTAACTCGTGGGGCTTAGGCAGTTTAACCAACAGTGCCATTTTATTTCGCCCTTGAGAGTACCCAGCATGGCCAGCTCCGAGGCATTCTCATGTCTGAACTCCTGCTGCCAAGCTCCTGCAGTTCTTCTGTCAGATGAGAAGAAGTGTGGCTTTCTGTGGAGCCACCTTTCACAATAACCAAGCTTGTATAAAGATTCCTCATTTTCTAGATGCAGTGAACCCAATTAGAACTTGAAATTCATCCCACAGCTCTCCCACTTCTATTTCAGCCATAATAAGTTAATTGGCAATAGTTTTTTTTTTCCTTTATTTCCTTGAAATAGTGAAAGACACATTGTTGTGACAAAGAATCTGATGATAATATTAAAAACAGAAAATTCTGGGTGTGAAATCTCAGGGAAAAAATAATTCGTCAGTCAATATCAACTTCAATATTCTTCTGCCTGGCCTTGAAAGCTTGCAAATTTATTGAGTGTATCTCTGTATCTTTTTTTCCATCCAGCCCTTCCCTGCATCCCTTACTTAACCAATCTCATTTCCTGCATCTTTTTCTCTCATGAACATTCTTCTATATAGGCCACATTTCTTCTCATTTCCCTTTTAACATTTGTCATGCTTTCCAACTCTATTCAGATTCTTCCTCACAGCTAAAATGAGCAATGTATTAAGTAAACTTCATGTAAATTGATTTTTTCTCTTAAAAATGGGATGTAAAACTAGTAAGTGAAGACTTTGTCACCCTTAAAATAGGTAAAGTTATGACTAATATGGGCTTCCCAGGCAGTGCACTGGTAAAGAATCCACCTGCCAATTCAGGAGACTCAAGAGACTTGGGTTCAATCCCTGGGTCAGGAAGATCTGCTGGATAAGGAAATGGTAACCCACTCTAGTATTCTTGCCTAGAAAATTCCATGGACAGAGGAGCTTGACAGACTATAGCCCATGAGGTCCCAAAGAGTCGGACATGACTGAGCCCAGTGAGCATGAATAATATAGACATTTTGGAGGCTGCGTAAGGTTTGACTTTGTGTTGATGTGATTCAGACACCTTCTGTTGTATATAAAACAGCTTTGCTTGTTTTAAGACACAGAATCAATGTTCAAGGCATTTGGGGTCAGAATAAAGTATCCAGCCTTGAGACCAAATGAAATGTGAGGACAAAACATAAACACAAGTAATGAATAGAGGTGGGATGGGTTCAAATTTGAGGAATGCTTGAAATGATCAATGAATAATGTGTAGGTACCAGAGACTGGAGTAACACCTCTTTTTTTCTCTGGTTTCTGGAATTGCAGGGTGAAGAGGAAAGGATAGGATGGAAATTTTTCCTTTTAAAAGTTTGTATATCCATGGCTGATTCATGTCAATGTATGACAAGACCCACTGCGGTATTGTAAAGTGATTAGCCTCCAACTAGTAAAAATAAATGAAAAAAATAAATAAATAAAAGTGATGGGCAAAAAAATAAATAAATAAATAAAATAAAATTTGAAGAAAAAAAAAGTTTATATAATTATTATCAAAACTTCACTTAAAGCCATATATAAATTAAGTGAATCTATTATAGTATGATTTGCTATTACATTTATGTAGTAAGGGCTTCCTTGATGGCTCAGTGGTAAAGAATCTACCTGCAATGCAGGAGACACGGGTTCCTGCATTCCTGGGTCAGGAAGATCCCCTGGAGGAGGAAATGGCAACTCACTTCATTATTCTTGCCTGGAAAATTCCTTGGACAGAGCAGCCTGGTAGGCCACAGTCCAAAGGTTCACAAAGAGTTGGACATGACTGAGCACGCACTCATATATGTGATAAGCTGAAGGGAACGCTGTTTCTCATGGTACAAAAACAAACCAAAAGAAGGATTAACATTTGGTTTAACCAGTAAATAAGTATATGGTAGCCCTTTTTCCTTATGGCATTGTTACAGTGATCTCCATTGTAACTGTGGAGAGAAATGGATAAAAATGGAGCAGTGAACTGACCTAAAACTCCTGGTTATGCAGAGCGCAAGTTCTTTGTGACACATCATGGTAGCCACCAAGAAGTTTAAACTGTAGAAATAATGACAGTAAGTTATCAGATTAGGTTTTCCCACATACACAGTTGTCAACTAAAAATTGACTAGCAAGTATAAAATTATTCATGAACCTGTTCTATAAGCTTGAAGAAGTCCCAGCTATACGTCCTTTTAGGTGTCCCAGTCACCCGCTCTTATCAAAACTTCACTTTTGACAAATATAAAGATTCCTGAGGTAGGAATGGCAGGTTTTCATGTCATCAGACAACTATAATTGTCCAGAAGTCACAACTAGACAGAAAACTACTTGAAGATTTAGCACAGTGCATCATCTCTAAGAGTAAACAGACCTCATTAAATTCTTATTACCTGTCCATAAAATGGAGGGAGTATCTCTAAAATGCTTTAGCCAATCTGTGTATCTAAAATGCCTCTAATTTTACTCATGAGAGCGCATATGCAGTATTCATCATGCTTGTTTTCATGCCTTGTTTTTACCAATAGATACACATTTTTTACATCAGTTATTGACATGCAAATAACAAAGGTGCCTCTAGTAGCCTCCTCAGGTATATGGACTTTATTATTAGAATCCCACAAAATTGTTCCTGGTCTGTGATTCTTGAGTAGATACAACACTTTTACTAATACACACCTTTAATCACACTGCATTTTAAAGTAAATTCTTAGCATTATAAAAGTAATATAACCATTTGACACATAAAATATCCTGTTGGGTGCCGAAGTATAAGTTGCTATCTGGAGTTTTGAAATTAATGGCAGAACTTTTATGTAACTTTATTTTTAAAAAATTCATCTTATGTTTTAATTTAAGCTTAACATTCTTTCCTCATAAATGTCCAACATGTAATTAAATGAAATCTTTCTCCATTTTACAAGTCTATATATAGTTGAAACATCTTCTAACTCTGACACTTTTGCTAGTTTTATTCGTGGACAAGATTGTACTTTGTTGATTGCTTATGCAGTTGATTAAACCCTGTATGAGAGCTGACTGAATAAGAAATTAGGAAACCAGAATTATCTTCCTTAGTCATCTCATAACTTTATAAGAAGAAAGGAGTCATTCAGCTGGAATATGTTCAGAGAAACATCTTTTTTTCAATTTATCTTTCTTTACTTCCAAAACATTTGAATAAAATAATGTATAAGAAATCAACTAGAACTTATGTGTCTTTAAGCAGCTTTGGAAAGTAAAATATGCTTTGATGGGCATATTTTATCAGGAAATAATTTACCCACCAGATAGAAATATTTTTTAATTGCTATAATGATAAAGTATAAAAGCAAAAGCTGTATGATTTGGGCAAGTTTCTTAACTTCTCTAAATTCTTGGTTTCCCCATAAGTAAAATGAATTTAGTAGGTACTTCACAAGTTTAAAGATTAATAAGATAATATTTTAAAAACCCATAGTAACGTGTCTAGCACTGCATTCTCAAAACTGGTAGTTATATCCAGGAAAAAAAAAAAAATTTCTAGAGAGGGATTAGTAGTGTCCAAGTGATGTCAGGCCACTCAGAGAAGCTTGGACTACACAGAATGAGAACCCAAAATGCAGGATTTTCTAGAATGTGACACATGTATGCCTGAACAACTACTCATTCTGCAAACTAACACACTAAAATTAATAGAGCTTTTGGGAGAAAAAGTTAAGGTTTGGGCAGAGCACTTAAAATCTATGTAGTTTTACATTATTGTTGTTAGTTCCCTAGTTATAATCCTAATAAAAATATTAACACCGTTAAGAGATCTCTGACCTTTTCACCAAATGATGTTTGGTGAAACAGTCAGCTAACCCTTTGCATCATCACAGTTCCTCTTAAATGAAAGAGATGGGAGTTACTGAACACATTTAATTACACTAGTTTCATCAAAAAGTTAAATGTCTGAGTAGAGATACAGGGAGAAATGTCTTCACAGCTTCTTCAGCTCTGATTGCAGCTTTGCAGAGAGTTTAACTTTTGAAAAGTGTAGGGTTCTTGACTTCACTAAACCAGCCCCTTTTTTTAGTGCTAAAGTGATGGACTTGTATAGTGTAGGATTTTTAGCCCTCATTTCAACTTTAAGGCTTTTATACATTGCTACGATTTTCTTTTTCATTGGAATGGAAGATTGCTCCTTATCACTTTAAAACTTTAACAAGCTGGGGAAAAAATCATATGAACCAACAGGACAATCCAGAGTTCAAATTATGTTGATATTGTTCATTATTTACCAATAACAAAGGAGCTCTTTTGTTATACAGAAAAATGTGTGATAGCAGAATATACTATGTATTGAGTGAAAGAATATTCTGAATTCCCCTTAAGCTCTTTGCAGTTAAGTTGTTCATAGAGAAAAAAGGAATGTAAATCAAGCATATGTCTTTTGTTGCTTCTATTTCATGTATATCAAACATTTTTTAGGGTAGTTTAGTGGGTTAGCCGCATTAGCAATATGTTAATACTTTCTTCCACTTTTCTTGCATTTATTCCTTACAGTTGGCTGAGAAGTTTATGAAACTTATTTCTAGATCACTAATGGAAGTCCCCATTCCTGCTGATAATTGTTGTTTTCCTATCAGTTTGATTCATTATCCCTGTAGCAGTATCTCCCTCCAACAAAACCTCTTTAAAGGTGCCTCTAATTCACTTTTATCTATGCATTTCAGAAGGTTGTTGCTCAAGATAGGCAAAGACCATTTTGATCAAGTTGTTCCATGTATACAATATATTTTGGGTTTTATATTGGTATTATTACATACTACATACTATTATTACATATTACATACTAACTACTCATTTCATCAAATCAAATAATCTCTTTTTATTTATTTTTAATTGAAGAATGATTGTTTTACAATATTGTGTTGGTTTCCACTATACCTCAACATGAATCAGCCATAGGTATCCCTGTGTTCCCTCCCTCTTTAACCTTCCTTCTGCCTCCCACCGCATCCCACCCCTCTAGGTTGTTACAGAGCTCCGATTTGAGTTATCTGAGTCATACAGAAAATTCCTATTGGCTCTCTGTTTTACATATGATAGTGTATCTGTTTCCATGTTACTCTCTCCATTCATCCCACCCTGTCCTTCCCCTCCCCACCTGTGTCCATAAGTCTGTTCTCTATGTCTATGTCTCCATTGCTACCCTGCAAATAGGTTCATGAGTACCATCTTTCTAGATTCCATATATATGTGTTAATATATGATGCTTATTTTTCTCTTTCTGACTTACTTCACTGTGTATGATAGGTTCTAGGTTCATTCACCCCATTACAGCTGACTCAAATGTGTTCCTTTTTATGACCGAGTAACATTCCACTGCATACATGTGCCAAAGCTTCTTTAACCATTCATCTGTCAGTAGGCATCTAGGTTGCTCCCATGTCCTAGCTATTGTAAATAGTGCTGCAGTGAACATTGGGGTACATGTGTCTCTTTCAATTTTGGTTTCCTCAGGGTGTGTGCCTAGTAGTGAGATTGCTGGGTCGTATGGCAGTTTTATTCCTAGTTTTTTAAGGAATCTCCATGTTGTCTTCCATAGTGACTGTATCAGTTTACATTCCCACCAACAATGCAAGAGGTTTCCTTTTTCTCCACACCCTCCTCAACATTTATTGTTTGTAGATTTTTTTGGTGATGGCCATTCTGACCAGTGTGAGGTATATCTCATTGTAGTTTTGATTTTCATTTCTGTAATAATGAGCAATGTTGAACATCTTTCCAGCATCTTTTCATGTGTTTGTTAGCCATCTGTTTGTCTTCTTTGGAGGAATTTCTGTTTAGGTCTTTTGCCCACTTTTCGATTGGGTTGTTTGTTTTTGTGGTATTGAGTTGTTTGAGCTGCTTGTATATTTTAGAAGGTAATCCTTTGTCAGTTGTTTCATTCACCATTATTTTCTCCCATTCTAAGCGTTGTCTTTTCACCTTGTTTATAGTTTCCTTTGCTGTGCAAAAGATTTTAAATTTAATTAGGTCCCACTTGTTTATTTTTGTTTTTATTTCCATTACTCTAAGAGGTGTGTCATAGAGGATCTCACTGATTTATTTCAGAGAGTGGTTCTGCCTGTGTATTCCTCTAAGAGTTTTATAATTTCTGGTCTTACATTTAGGTCTTTAGTCTATTTTGAGTTTATCTTTGTGTGTGGTGTTCAGAAGTGTTCTAATTTCATTCTTTTACATGTAGCTGTCCAGTTCTCCCAATACCACTTTTTGAAGAGACTGTCTTTTCCCTATTTTATATTCTTTGTCAAAGATAAGAAATCTGAATAAATTTATAAAAATAGTTTTGCTCTATTTTAATTGTGTAACATTGTATCGGTGCTAAAGCAGCAAATTGATACTGTACTCAAAAATATGCATAATTTTTATGTGATTTTGTTTTAGCTACTGTAAGAAGAGATGATTCCATTATTTCAAGTCCTGATATACCTGATATTGCACCAAGTAGAAAGAGGAGGCAGCGGATGCAAAAAAATCTGGGGACAGAACCTAAAATGGCCTCTCAGGAGCAACAGCTTCAAGAAAAGGAAAAGTAAGTCATTTTATTCTTTGCTAAGTAGTGAGATGACATTAAAACAATCTACAAAGTCTTCAAATTATCTTTTTTATTTCTGAATTTACGTCAGGCTAGTTTTAGAACAAAAATAATGATTTTGGAGCTTGTAAAGTATTTGGATCAATAAATTTTCTCTGGTATTTAGTTAATTCCTATTAATATTTAGAGCAGATGTGCTAAAAATACAGCAAAGTTTTTTCTTGTGGTTTTTATGGATTAATTAGAAGTGGCATGCTTAGTCATTCAGTCGTGTCTGACTCCTGGCAACCTCATGGACTGCAGTCTGCCAAGCTCTTCTGTCCAATGGGCTCTCCAGGCAAAAATACTGGAGTGGGTTGCCATGCCCTTCTCTAGGAGAAATGGCATGTAGGATGCTAAAAAATACTAGAATCCAGCTTGTGTTCACTAAAGTATTTTGATCTAATTTACTGCTTTGAAGAGACTCAGAACATTCAGCTTAGCCATTTGATTTGATTCTGCTTGATGTTTTTTCAAGTAAAATGTCTCTAGTCATCTACTTATTTCTCTTAGATTTTGGAATTATACACTGAATTTGTGCTGTTTTTCACTTTTTGGTTCAGACTGTCCTCCTGAATGTTTCAGACAAACATTCCAAATTGGTTGTCATGAGTTGAGATGTTACGATAACGAACATTTCATTGAGGCAAAAAGTCTGCATCAAACAGATTTGTGAAACATTGCCCTCACAAAATTTTTGTTTGGGAAATGTAATGATTTTTATGAAGAATATGTTATTACATATACTGGGTTTATATTTTTAAATTATTTCTTATGTATTTTCAGTTTTTCTCAGTTTTTATTTTGAATATGGCAAATATAGTCCACATGAATAAAAACTGTTGAAGTCCTCAAGAACTTTTGAAAGTGTAAAGATATCCTAAGAGCATGAAGTTTAGGATTCTGATATAGACAAAGAGGATGCCAAGACAGGCACAATCTATACCTTGAGGAAACTGAGCCTAACAGGAGAGAGGTTTCAAATTTCTTGCATAAAAGTATCCATTGTACAGTTAATAGTGATATTGTTTTGTTTGTCTATTTATCATTGGGTTTTGTGTTTATGGTCGCGTTACCGTGGCATAATTAACCCTTATATCTGACTAAACTTAGCCGGGAAGCCTGACTTCATTACTTGTTTTCAATTTTAAACATCTGCTGGATTTCAAACATTTTTGTCAGTCCATTGCAATGGTATTTCCTCTGTATCTCTTGCAGTAGCCTCTCAGTAGATTTTACATTCATTGTATGACTACCACATGATTTCACATCATCTAAGGAAATGCATAGTAGATACAGTTTTTTGTTGAGAATAAATAATTTTGACTATGACTTGCCCACACTCATTGATTCATCCATTCGTGTATCTTTCTTTTATGTTTACATGCTGAGCAAACTACATACAGCCCCTGATGTCATAAAGCTTAGTCTACATGAGAGAAAACAAACATTATTCATAGATATGAGCAGTACAGTAGTGGAGTAGAGAGCAGAGATTTAGGCAGAGAAAGCAGCCTGGGAGCATGCACATAAGGGGAACTATGTTAGTGTTGTGGGCATGGAGGCAGCATGGAACGGAGGGCGTGCAGTGAGGCTGAGGCTACTCAGAGGCCAGTCCGAGCTGGGCTGTGTGGAACCTTGTTGAAAATTCAGCTTTTTCTCGTGTATATGATAGCATTCTGTTTCTCACATCACAGAGGACTTTTCTTCATGAGTTCCCTTGCTTTTTGCTCTTTGAGTTATTGAAATAGTAGATTCACTAGATATCTCTGATATTTCAGTCATTATAGTGTCTTCTTACATATAGTCATTTAAGTTATATAAAGCTATTATACTTCATTTCATTTTCATTTTTTAGCTCTGCTTTCAAACTGCTAAATGTTGTACAGTTTTGGATTCCCAATAATAATACTCATTCTTTTGAAACACAGGAAACTAGAAAATTGAAAACATACTGAAACTTATGTAGAGTACTTACAGGGATAATAGTTTAATTTGGCATGTGTTAGCAGTCCTGAGGTGCAGAATTGTACTGACATTTTGCCTTTTTTTTTCCCTTTGGTAAATATAAAGTTTTTTTTTCAGGAATATTTTTAGATCTTTTGATGATATCCTGTTTTTAATAAGACTCTGAAATCCTTGACTCTGGTATATATTGATATATATTCATTAAAAATTTGAGTGTGACTAATCCACTCAATATGATTTTACTTGGGGAATGCTCATCCTGTTCTGTCGAATAGCAGCCATGTGCTGTACACTCCTTGCTATTTACTATCTTACATCACTTGAAATTACGATTTGTACAGTTGTTTTAATTTCACATATTAAACAAAATGAACCAGCTGGCAAAGACTATAGAGACTGTGAAATTATTTTCATCCTTATATATACTTTATTAATATCATCAGATAAAATTCTGATAGTAAATAAAAACATTGCAAAATTGTTTTCTATAAATATACAATGACACAGTATGTATCTAAATTAACACTATATTCACTTAGCTTAAATTATTAATGCTTTTTCATGTAATAACTGAGAAAGAATTTTCATTTCAGGTTTTTCTAAATTTAGGAGTTCTTATTATTTCAACATCCTGAAAAATCTAATATAATGAAAGTCTACTAATGCTATTGTATTGGTATGACATGAAATCACTGTGGCTAGGTGGACTACTTGTATTATTTTGACAAAATGAATGACCCAGTCATTATTCACTTATTTGTCTAAATTGAGTCAATGTCCCAGTCTTATTGAAATAAGCAGTCAGTTAACAAAGTTAGCCAACTAACAAAATGCTCAGCCCAAATGATTTAATCAGCACTTTAATGTCTGTAACTTCTTCAACTATTTCAGCCCATTTCTTCCTACCTAGAAATTATGCTTTACCTTCTAATAGCTGCTCTGTTTCTTATCTCTATAGATTCTTTTTATCAAAAGCAAACTACTTTTAAGAGATACTGAAATTAGGATCTGAACAAGAGCCCTATAAATGAAAACTTTGTCTCAGAGTCAGGGCTCCAGATCCTGGGAGAGGTGACTGAGAAGAGAGCCAAACCCAAGTTACAGCCAAATAAGTTTGTGCAAGAGAACAAGACAAGGAGCCAAACACCAGGCTGCACTATACAGACCTAGTTACCAGAACCTGGATATGAAGTTCTTAGTAGAGCAGGAGCAAGGATTATTGCAAATCTCAAGCAACTCTAACTTAATTTTGAGCTCTTCCTTAAATGACCCTTGACTAGAAAAAGCATTAGCTTCTGTGGCTAGAAGAGCTGCTAAATATATAGGTAGGAACAAAATGCCTCTAGCTCTGAGATTTGGGTAAATGAGGGAAGAAAGTCAGATGTTTATTGAAGTTAAATGATATTGAGTACAGAAGTTATTCTTTATGGTATCATTTACAGACTTCATTCTATACAGTTATATAAAGGAGATCTTAATAAGTACCCTACAAAGGGTTTCATATTCAAATAAGTTTAAAAATTGCTGCATACCATATCACAACAAACTTGGAAAATTCTTCAAGAGATGGGAATACCAGACCACCTTACCTGCCTCCTGAGAAATCTGTATGCAGGTCAAGAGGCAACAGTTAGAACCAGATGTGGAACAACAGACTGGTTCCAAATTGGGAAAGGAGTACCTCAAGACTGTATATTGTCACTGCTTATTTAACTTATATGCAGAGTCCATCATACGAAATACCAGGCTGGATGAAGCACAAGCTGGAATCAAGATTGCCAGGGGATATATCAATAACCTCAGATACTCAGGTGACACCACCCTTATGGCAGAAAGTGAAGAACTAAAGAGCCTCTTGATGAAAGTGAAAGAGGAGAGTGAAAAAGTTGGCTTATGACTTAACACTCAGAAAACTAAGATCATGGCATCCGGTCCCATCACTTCATGGCAAATAGATGGGGAAACAATGGAAACAGTGAGAGATTTTATTTTGGGGGGCTCCAAAATCACTGCAGATGGTGACTGCAGCCATGAAATTTAAAGACGCTTGCTCCCTGTAAAAAAAGCTATGACCAACCTAGACAGCATATTAAAAAGCAGAGACGTTACTTTACCAACAAAGGTCCATCTAGTTAAAGCTATGGTTTTTCCAGTAATCATGTATGGATGTGATAGCTGGACTATAAAGAAAGCTGAGTGCTGAAGAATTGATGCTTTTGAACTGTGGTTTTGGAGAAGACTCTCGAGAGTCCCTTGGACAACAAGGAGATCCAACCAGTCAATCCTGAAGGAAATCAGTCCTGAATATTCATTGAAGGACTGATGCTGAAGCTGAAACTCCAATACTGTGGCCACCTGATGCAAAGAACTGACTCACTGGAAAAGACCCTGATGCTGGGAAAGATTGAAGGTGGGAGAAGAAGGGGACGAGAGAGGATGAGATGGTTGGATGGCATCACCAACTCGATAAACATGAGTCTGAGCAAGCTCCAGGAATTGGTGATGGATAGGGAAGCCTGGAATGCTGCAGTCCGTGGGGTTGCAGACAGTCGGACACAACTAAGGGACTGAACTGGGCTGATATAGCGCCCATGCTCCCTTATGCTCCAAGCCCTAAAACTTTATAGTTTATATATTAATGAAGATTTATATATTAAAGGATCTAAAAATCCATAGTATATTATTCATTTGACTTGTTTAATCATTGTTCAAAAGTACTTGATACATAGCACCCTCATGCAGTCTATCTCCCTCTCTTCCCAAAAGGGCTTAGTGACAGTTCAAGGGATAGCATTATTTTGGGCCATAGTTTGGGATATGAACTCTCAAAATTCTCAAACATCAGTGATTTTAAATATATAAGAAACTTCCAACCTTAATTAGAGTTTTAGGCATTAAATTTATCTCAAGAACGAAATTTCAGTTTGTATGTTGGACCTTCTTCCCCACCTCCCGATCTTCCCTTAAATCTACTACTTGTCCAACTGTTCGATCATCTAGAA
This sequence comes from Cervus canadensis, assembly GCF_019320065.1. Lineage (NCBI taxonomy): Eukaryota > Metazoa > Chordata > Mammalia > Artiodactyla > Cervidae > Cervus > Cervus canadensis. The sequence continues at coordinate 26,866,350 of NC_057389.1, read as the reverse complement.
GCAGCAGGGTTATTTTCTAAGAGAATTTTAGTGATTGGAACAAATTTGTACACCTCTAAAGGAAGGAGTTCAACATTCTCAACTGCAAGATAAAACCATTAAAATAGTTTGGGCCAAAAGTACAAAAGAGTACTTGTATAGTCTTTATATATTTTTATATACTCTTTATTCCTGTATGATAGCAAGTAAAAATATGTATGTTCACATATCTCAGGCATGATTTTTGTCTTCTTTGTGATGGATGTCTTCTGAAAACACAAGAGTTCTAAAACATCCTTCCAAACAACCTTGAACATATTGTTAATTTATAACTTTTCACAGATGTTGCTTCTTGAACTATAAGGAAGAAGTTTTAACTGTGTGTTCTGAATCAACCTTTAAGCAGTCCCATTTAGTAGTCGTGTAGCTGCAATATTTTAGGTGATTGGTGGGTTGTAAATCACATGTGTGTGTGCACATTCATGCAAACACATACACACCCCTAGGTTAAGTTCACGATTTAATTACCCATGGTTGCATGATCTTATCATAGTCCATGTGGCCACACAGAGCAGGAAAAGATGCAGCACATCTTAGCAGGTATTTCCTCACTTCTGTGGAGTGGAATGTGGTAGTGCATCCCCACCACTGATATACTTTTTATAGGATGCAGTCTTCTTCAACTCAAAGAAACTCAGTTCTTACCTTTTTATACTAGAAGCTAACAGCGTCATCTTGGATGAAATTGCACAATCCATACACTTTTGTTTAGAGAAATAAATATACACATCAGGCTTTCCTGGCTCTGAACCAAAGTTCTCATTTTATACTCTGAGGCCAAACTTCCCTGTTACTCCAAGTATCTCTTGACTTCCTGCTTTTGCATTCCAATTCCCTATGATGAAAGGGACATCTTTTTTGGTGTTAGTTCTGGAAGTCCTTATAGGTCTTCACAGAACCATTCAACTTCAGCTTCTTCAGCATTAGTAGTTGGGGCATAGACTTGGATTGTGTGATGTTGAATGGTTTGCATTGGAATCAAACCAAGATCATTCTGTAATTTTTGAGACTGTACCCAAGTACTACATTTTGGACTTTTTGTTGACTATAAGGGCTAGTCCATTTCTTCTAAGGGATTCTTGCCCACAGAAGTAGATATAATGGTGATCTGAAATAAATTTGCCCATTAATTAAATTCTTGTTCATTAATTAAATTTGACCAGATCCAGTTTACCTTGATTCATGAACCTAAGATTCTATGCAGTATTGTTCCTTACACATTGGACTTTACTTTCTCCACCAGACACATCCACAGCATAATGCTGTTTCTGCTTTGGCCTAGCCTCTTCATTCTTTCTGGAGTTATTTCTCTGCTATTCCCCAGTAGCATGTTGGACACCTACCGACATGGGGGGAGGGTGGGGCTCATCATCCAGTGTTGTATCCTTTCCCCTTTTCATACTGTTCATGGAGTTCTTGAGGCAAGAATACTGGAGTGGTTTACCATTGCTTAACCTTTAGAGATGTCTTTTTTCTCTGATATTTATGGATTATTGACATTTCATCTTTTGTTTATTACCTATCTATAATCTCAGCTAATTTTCAGTGGAGGTCTTTGTCCCCTACTGCTTCATTAAAAAATGTTAATTTTATTTTACCCAGAGTATCATTTACCTTTTAATTATTATTAATGACATTTTGTATTTAAATGAGTTGTTAAGCAAATCCATCTCTCAGTAATACTGATAATATTTAACATTCATTGAATACTTATGATATAGACATTGTGGTAAACCCTTTATATTCCTTTTTTATGTTTCACTAAACTATGCTCATTTTATAGATTAGGAAGATCAGACCTTGAGATATTAGATAACTTGTCTGAAGACAAAGCTACATCTGTGATTTTGAGTGTAGGATCATCTTATTCCAAAGACCATACTTTTTAGTTACTTTATTATACTGGATAAATAATAACTAATATTTAGTTTGAATACTGTATGCCAAAAGTTGTGTTAAGCACTCAAATTCCTTTAATTTCTTTAATTCTTACAACAACTCAATCAATTAGGGCTCTGTATTTTAAAAGGTCAGTAAATGTGAGATGCAGTGACTTTTGACTGCTTGTTCAAAATTTCTGCAATACACAGTAGAGATAGGACTGCATCAGTGAGTATAAAGATTGGTTTGGTAATACCTCCTGCCTGCCTTTCAACATGGATATGAGGGTTAGATGAGATCCCATGTATGTAGCACTAAGTAGGAAGCTGTAGGAATGTGATGCATTGTTGTTTTTAAAGTACTGTTTTTCCCAGGCTTTAGGCTGAATCTTAGAAATCTGTTCTTGGAAAGTAAACTGCATTTATGGAGTTTTTAAACCTATAGTGTTTCCTTTCCTCATAATTCTTATGGAAATGAGGATTTCCAATAACCTTCTGTGTGTTAACTCAACAAATCTCCTTTCTGCCCACTTAGCAATCAATAAGATAATATTAAAGGACAATAACAAAATTAGAAGAGCAGGTTTTAAAAGCAAATGGGAAGAAAGAAAGAGAGTAGAGGGAAGAGAGGAAGAGAGGAAAGAAGAAAAAAAGAAATGTGGGGGAAGGGAGAGAGGGAGTATGGGTAGAAAGAAGTATTTATGTTTTATATATGTTTAATTTCTAACTCATTCAAAAATTTACTCATTTTAACAATTTATTTATTTGCATCTGCCAATCTAGAATATGGTAGTTGACCAGCCTGTTCTTTCAAAAAGAATATGAAAAATAATTATGCTCCAATTAAATAAATTAATTAATTTTTTTAAAAAACTGTTTTCATTTTTCTGCCTTGATTCTTAAGAAAATACCTAACAATTTATTGTATGCTTTTTTTTTCCTAGTTTAAACCTCAGTAAATTTGATGTGTGTATGCATGTGTGTATTTAATTTTTATGGATATTATAATTCATCAGATTCAAGTATCTAATTCTTGAAGATTTTCGGTAACTGAACTTTAAACTTCTTCAGTGTCAAGTTAGGGACATTAAATGTTTGTGCAATTGCTATACGTTTACTTTGGTCATCATTAGCAAACCTCATTTTTTACACAACTTTAATTTTATCATAATGTTTATCTTAGTTGCAAAAGTAAATACAGTGGTGGTTTTAAAATGAGATAGGTTTTTATTAGCTTCACTGAGTGTTTACCTAACTGTTCAGGCCGCGGTTTTCACTTTCCTTGCTGCACGATTTGATTAATGGCCTCCTGGACTTGTTCCAGAATATACTGATTATGGTCAGTACATTTCAAAGATGATTTATTAATTGTGTTTGCAACTCAAAATAATTAAGTAAAGATTGATCATATGCATTATTATAGGTTTGCCAATAAAATCAGCAATTACACTTTAAGATAAAGGTTGCCCAAATGGTCATTTTTTTAACCATACGGAAAGGACAAAATATTAATATTTTAAAAATATACACAGTTTCAACCACAGTGTTGTGGCCTTTTACAGCATGATTATTAAATATGTGAGAAGCTTAGTCTTATAAGAACATGTATTTTAAGTTTTTTTTTTATTAAGTTCTTTTTTAACATAATTTTGAAATAATGTTTCAATGGAGATTACATAGATGTTTAAATAAAGTATTTCCATGTTTATAACTCATTCTGGAAACAACCCTTACTACAATTCCCTCAGGCTATTACATGCATTTAGATTTCAAATCAGCGACAGACTTGGATTTCTGTTTTTAAAAAAATTTTAATAGGGAGCTGTTATAATCTTTCTGTGTTTTACGTACAGGGACTTTATCACGTATTTCATATATATTACGTTTCTGTCACTTGAAAGACTTTCTCACATAAAATTTTTCTAAATTTAGCTTGACAGTAGTTATTGTTTCAGGCATTTTAAGTACTCTATCAACATAGAATAATGTGTAAATATTCATTATACCTGGTCAAAGGGGTTATTAATCAAAGGAAATGAGTCCTTGTTCATAATTTATAGTTTAATATTGAAAGAAATAGAGGTATATTTATTTTTTCTTATTTGGCATACTATATTAAAAATTTAAGTTTTAACTGAAATTCTATAACTTAAATCATCTACCGTGATATATAACTAAATGTTAAATAGGTATTTCTTGCGTATTAAAACATAAGGAAACTAAATAAAATGTTTTATCAAAATAAAATTGAAGATTGTTTCATGCTCTAAGCTTGTGTGAAAGTATAAACTACCCATGTCACAATAAGAAAAGAGAAATTCACAAATAATTGAGATCTTGGTGAACAGTAAAGACATCAAATATGAGAACAAAGAAATAAGAAATGAATAAACAAAAAATCTAAATAAATTAAAAGTATATAACTATTCATAAGCATTATTTCATGATTTTGTTCCATTTTGGTAAGTGGGTGCCTCCCTATCAGGAACAGAATGTTTAAGTAAATGTGTGGAGAAAGAGTCTGGAAGACTGGGGACCAGTGACCATATTATGAGATGCATAGAAATGTAGATTAAACTAGCAAAGTCGACAGAATTTGGGACTCCAATGCTAAGCTGATTTCTTTGAATTTCTTTTATGAATGCATCAATGACTTGCTAAACATTTTGAGCTAAAGGATAGCAAAATGAACTGCACTTTAGGCAATTTTTTCTGGAAACCATACATTTGAAGGAGGGAATGTTTACAAATTGGCAATGAAGCTAGGATATCACAGTGGGCCAAGAAAAATTATCTGAAGAAAAATAATGATTGTAGGTATGAGCATGATTTAAAAAAAAGGGATGGATTGAGTAACACTTGAGGTGGCTATCCTTTTACTAGGGAAGAACTGGGAAGCCTCATCAGCTATTGAAAGCTATTTGTTAAACACTGTCTTTATAAAAATAAGTCATCTGTCTTACTTTAGAAATCAGCCTACCACAAAGGCTGGATAAACAAAACTTGGTGGCCGTGGGCATTGACTTCCCAAAAGACTGGAAAAGTTTCTTTTGTCAGGCTGGCATATTTATACACTCAAGTATGTAGACATACACTACATTAATTTTATATTATTTCACTTCTTTTTTAATTCAGTTTTTAACTTAATTTTTAGCATATAGGAAAGTATTTTAATCAGTAAACTATGTCTAAATCACATTTTGAAAAATGCTGTCATTCTGGAGTATGTACTATATAGCCTCTGAAAGCCTTCCTTGATGTAGTTGGTGTTCTTATTAACCTCAATCCCAGGGAAATATTCCTTTCAGACATATACTTTCATTCCAGTTTGAAATTATGGGATTTTTCTCGCTTGGAGATATATTCTACTTGTGGACTACAGAGAAAAATCAACTTTTTCACTGCCAAAATCTGTTATGGATATAGTCTTGATTTTATAAAGCGTTTTGCCTAGGGCCAAAATACATAAGTTTTGTAGGAATTTCCAGACTATAGGAGATAAAATGGGAATTGTATTCACCGATGAAGTTGGCAAACTAATGAAGTTATGAGATAATGATATAAAGGCAAACAGACTTATATATCCAGAAACCATGAAAATAATACTTCTTTATTTATTGTGATTTCTTTTTGGTTAAGCAAATAAATGGCACATATAAAGCACAGAAACTATTAAAGAAAATATCTCTTTTGTTCGTAACCACTGTATCTGTAAGACAAATGAAATTCTCCATATTCTTATTGAATAATAACATTGTCTTTCAGTCTAAAGTATGCTTTTGGAGTCTTCATTTAAACTGTTGGGAACATACATGAGTAATTTCTAAAGGAGGAGAAAAACCCAGCCTAGGAAAGAAAATTTGCCACTATAGATTATCATTAGTTATGGCTATGGTCTTCTGTATCTTATCTCGCCCTTAGTATAGTAATGGAGAACCTACTGTGTCCCGAGCACCATGCCTGGTGCTGGGGCTTAGCACCAAATAAGACAGACCAGGTGCTCCCCCTGTGAGAGGATATGATGTAGTTGAAGAAATGCATCAGTAAGTAATTACAATCTGGTGTGATAAAGAAGCCATGTGAAATAAGAGATTCAGGTACATTGGGAATGCCTAACTAAATTGAATACAAATAACACAAAGTAAAAATTACTACCTTTTTTCCAGTTAACCCAGGATGGACATACAGGTAAATGACTGCAAATGAGAAAATATATTACATGTAGAGTTCAAAAAATTAATCTCCAGAGTTGGGGATATAATGCAAGTCAACCATTACAAAAAAAACTACAACTAGCAGATACCTGGCACATAGTAGGTACTCTATAATCATCAAGTAAATGAAGTAATAAACAGATCTCTAATGAGATAAAAGAGATGTTAAAGTAGATTTCACCTGGTTGAGTCTTCCTCTTCTTGGTAAATGTTTCTACCATGTACATGATAATGACAACCTGAAATTTAGTATCATCCTGAGCTCCTCCCTCCTCCTCACACCCACATCCAGTCTAGCCGCTCATCTGATACATTCTGCGTTTAAAGTATCTCTTGTTGCTTGCTTCTACTGCCACTAAGCTAGGGTAAGCCACAATCATAGTTCACCTAAATACGGCAATCTGCTCATTCTTGGTCTTCCCATTTTACACTTCTCCATCCTCTAATTCATTCTCCACATAATGAACTTCAGAAAACAGAAATTTTATTTTATCTTTATACTTTCCCCATCTCTCCCTGCTACCTATACTTTCCCTAAAGGATTCCAATGGCTTCCCTTTGGAAAATTGAAACTCATTACCATGCTCTGAATGACCTTGCCCTACCTCTTGAACTAATAGTGTGATTCACTCATTTGTTTAACAAAGATTTGGGGACCACAATATACAGTCAGTTCTCATTCATAGTAGTTATGTTCTGTCAAGTTTCTGGGAACGTGGAATTAACAAAGACTGTATCATTGGCCCAAGGAGAAACATGAGGTTAGATTCCTGGGAACTTGGAGTTAACAAAGACTGTATCATTGGCCCAAGGAGAAACATGAGGTTAGATTCCTGGAGCCTCTGGTCATAACATTTTTATCAACCAGTCAATACTTAATCGGATTTTAAGTATGTTTCTGTTTAAAGACACCATATTTGATACATATTGTTGATTCATTAACATTGAACTCAGAGCCAACAGGATTGTACCTCATGCTTGAATGAAACTTAGCAAACACATTTTTTTCCTACAAGGGCCATCATAGCCTTCTTGTGATTGGAAATATTAGGTAGCAAACCAGTTCTATATTTGAGAGCCACTTAGAAAAGCAAAATCATCAATAAAAAGCACAAAAAAAAAAATGCCAAAAAAAAAAAAAAGGGCACTAAATACACTGCAAAAAGGACAATTGTTTACAAGTATGAGAAGTAAAACTGGAAGATGCTAACCTTATTGCACCTCAGCCGGGCACATGCACTTCAGGGACTCAAATTTTTCACTGCTTTGTTCATATGCACGTCTGCTAATGACTGAGAAGACACTTAAATATTGATTTGAAGGTTGGAAATAAATTTTAGCAAGTAGGTGAATTTAGAAATACAGAACTCATGAGTAATGAAGACTGACTGTAACTAGTATTTAAAACCATGGAAACAGAGAAAATTGTGAATAAAGGATACCCCAGGATTGAACACTAGAATGTTAGTTTCAAGATTTGGAGATTAGGTTCTCCACACATCACCTATGTGAGAATAAGTTCTGAGGAAGAAAGACTATTACATAGGAGGAAAATGAGGTGATTATGATTCAATAAAAGCTAAAAAATACGTTTCAAAAAGAAAGATCAATTCTCAAATGCTGCTGAGAAATCAATAATGACAGAGACACTGCTAGGCCCTCGGGGGAGTTTTGAGACAGATGACTAACTAGAATAGAATGAGGTAAGAATTAGATATGCAGAATATGGGAAAAACTCTGAAGAAGGTTTCCTCTGAAAGTAAACAGACAAGCAGAGAAGTAGCCAGAGAGGCCTGTTGATTGCTTATTTAATATAGGAAGTAAGAGAGTATATTGTTATGCTTTTGTTAATGACCAAGTCAAGTAGGAAATATGATCTTGATGAAATTATTCAACATTTCTTTGCCTTAGTTTTTCTCTCTAAAAAGCACAGAACTTAACCAGACAAAATTTTCTTGATTTACTTTATATGTAGTGAAACACCATATTATAGTGATTTAGATAGAGTATGGATTCTGAAGTCCAACTGCCTGGGTCTGTGTTATACCTTCACAATTTACTACCTGTCAGATTGTGAATGTCCCACTCAACCTTTATACACTTTGGTTTCCTTATCAGTAAAAAAGGGTAATAATAGTACCTACCTAGATTTTGAGGTATTGAGATATTGTTTGTAGAATTCTTAGCACTGTACCTGTCACAAATATTAGCACTCAGTACATGTTAACTGTTTTGCACTATTTATAATCATTTTTATCATCTCTCTCTAATATGTTGTTCTCTGTGAATTCCATATTTGTATCACTTTTCTTTCAACTCTCTGCACATACTCTCTAGTATATACAGAAATATATGTAGAAATATCTTTCACCATTTTCTATAAGACTTTTATAAACAATGATAATTTCAGGTAATGAACCAGTAGGAAGTCCCATATTTAAAACAGAACTCTTTGGAGGAGACAGTTTTTCTAACTAAAAGAATTATTCAGCAAATATTTGAAGGCCTAATATTTGCCAGGCACTGTCTTAAGTGATATAATAGTGAACAGAACAAAGTCCCTACTTTTGTGGAGCTGAAGTCTTAGTCAAAAAAGAGAAATCTTGAACTGATCACAAATTTCAGTTCCTTTCAGAGTCCCGTAGCTTATATTTTTGAAAGTTTAGACAAGGAAGTTTTAAAAAACAAGGAAAGATTTTTGGAAGGAGACAAACATAAGAGGAAGAAGGAGAGGGAGTAAAAAGGGACGAAAAAAATGGGAGGGGAAAGAGTCTCTGTATGATAATATGTAGAGCTTTAAAGTTTATTTTTCTGGTTCTCTAGGGTCTTGTGAATATCTGCCAGATCCTCCTTGGGAGACTTGTTATTATTTTTTTTTCATGATTTAAATTTGCTGTCATTTAAAAAAAGCCATCTTCTGATTTTAATCTTAAGGTTATCAGGTCAGTGGTGTTCACTAATATATCATATATATATTATCTGAGAATTCAGGCCCACACTTACTGAGAACCAGGCACCATATCATTCCTTTCTCTCAAGGAGCTGGCATCTAAGCCATATAATTAAAAAGATAATGTCTACATAACAGCTTTTAAAATACGATATACACACACTACATATAGGAAAACAGAAGGGATTTTATTTAGCCTTTTGTAATCAACTGCTGACTGACATGTTCCAGGACTGTTTCAGCCATACTATTGTACCTTGTCTTTTCTGTGAACCTAATTGAAATTTTCTTTTTATTAAAGTCACCTGAAACTTGGAAAAAATCTTGTTCCTTTTTTTTCTAATTTTTCACTTTTTAAAAAATCTTGTTTCTTTTGGCATTTATATTCTTTTACTTAATTTTCTACTGTCCTTTGAACTTTTCTTTAAATGTTATAAGTATTATAATTCTGTTATTTCAAATAATTTATAATGATAAGACACCCAATCCAGTGACTCATTCAGTCTGAACTTTAGAGATGTCATAGATCACTGATTTAGTCTAAGATTCTTAAGTTTATTTATTTATCACACTCCCATTGGGTTTCAAGCAATGAAGGGAACACTAATGTGGATCAAGTAGCAGATGATAATTCTTTTCTTCCTACTATTTTCTTTTTATTTTGCCCACTTGTTTCAGATAATTTTTATGTTAGTATTGGAATTGAATTTATTAGTTATCTAACCCAAAACATATGGCCATGTAATCTTTAGATAAATATCAATATTTTGTGTGACAGAAGTCCTATTTCACCTGCTAATGTCTACCTATTAGCCCCAGTTCTGCCTTCTGTTGCTCAGTCGTGTCTGACTCTTTGCAACCCTGTGGACTATACATTCCATGGAATTCTCCAGGCCAGAATACTGGAGTGGGTAGCCTTTTCCTTCTCCAGGGGATCTTCCCAACCCAGGGATCGAAGCTAGGTCTCCTGCATTGCAGCCTGGAGAAGGCTACTAGACAGAAGGTAACTACTTCACAAAAAACCATTTATCAAAATAGGAAGAATACCATATGGTGCTGGGTCAATTAAAATTGTTATACCATGCTGGAGTATAATATTTTCTGAAGGATTTTTCCAGGATAATTGGACTTTCACTTTAAGACCTACCATTAAAACCCAACCCCTAACTAAGATATCACTCCATTTAATTTGGAGACCATTACATCCTCTGAGTTTTCCCCTCTGCACACTAGAAGAGCCAAAGTTTGTCTTCATTCCCCAAGAATAATATGGTTTTACATGGGCAGTCTCGGTTGGGATTGCCTTTCACTGAATGTGTATAATTTGCCACTGTTCCATTAAAGTCGTGTTCCCAGAGTCCCCTTATATATCAAATGTGGTGCAATTCATACAGAGAATAATGGGACACCACATTTCTATTAATGTGGGATGTTCCCTTGCTATTCACCCCTGCAATGCCACAATTTTTTTGGAAAAGCTACTTAAAAAGATTAGTACTATGATCCTGAATTTTCTAAAGTTCAGTCATGCATGGGCCACCGTTTGGATTTACATTGTATCTGAGTTTCACCACCTGCCTCCTTGACTTTTGCCACTTCTTGGTAGCTCTTTCACTATAAGTTAATTATCTTTTAAATCACTTTACTTATTAAATAAGCTTATTAAAAAAGAAGCTACACATTCTTAGATGGAGAACAGTTTCACTTGAACATAAATGTAAAATTTAATACAATATAAAGTTAATGAGTACAATAAAATATGATGGTTATCTGAAGACACCACACCTGACTATGATTCTCTCTCTGTTAAGAGGCCTACCAGCCATCAGCTCTTTGAGAGAGAGCGCATTAATTTTATGACAGCAGCAGCTGCTGCTGCTTCTCAGTCAGGACTCACCACATAACTGCCTTCTAAGGTCATGCCACAGAGTAAAGAGTTCCAGATAGATTCATATCCTAACTCTGATAGTTGCTGTGTGATGGGGGCAAGATACTTTATCACTCTGAGCCTCAATATTCTAATTTCTAAAATGGGGATAGTAATACGCACCTCGTTAAAATTAATAAAGTGACGAATATAGTGTGCTAGGCATGTGGTAAATGCTCAGTATAAATGACTACTGCTACTGTGTTCTTGTTCATTTTATTTTCTCCTTCCAGTGTCTGTCTAGATTTGAATGCAAATGGTTTTCCAAGTTAATTACTTGTGATAAAATGACACTATGAAAACATTTATGTATTATTATGTTTAATAATTTATAATCTAATATTTTTTGTCATTGGAATTCCAGAGTAATTGTAAAGTGGCCAAAGATTAACTTAGAAGTGTTGTGTTATATAAGGTTTTTATCTTACTGGCTGATACCATGTACTGTGTACATAACTCAAATCATAAATACCTTTCAATACCTATTAGCTTACTACCTAGCATGAGCCAGGTGCCGATCTAGTCAAAAACGGATACAAGGCACTGCACAAAACAGTTAACGTTACGTTCTAGCAGTGTGAAATAAGCAAAAAATAAACCAGGATACATCAGATAATAATCGAGATAATCAGACATCCCTGCAAAGACTGGGAGAAAATAAGTAATGCAGAGGCCAGAAGGTGAGCCAAACCTGGCTTGTTGAAGGAATAGAAAGCGGGCCCGGGTAGTGGGAAAGCGGGGGAGTGGGGTGTAATCTAACCATGTGGTCAGTGAAATGGATTCAGTCAGATCATTCAGGGCTTTGAGGGTGGATATTCTTTCTGTTTCATTCAGAGGGTAATGGTAGGTTTTAAGGAGGGAAAGGTCATGGTTTGATGTTTGTTTTAAAGATTGTCATGACCACTATATGGAAACTGGATGTAGAGGTGGGGGTTAGTGAAAACAGATTGGTTAGGAGGTTTTACAGTAGTCCAGGCAAACGTCAATCATGGCTCGGGCTATCTGGGAGCAAGAGCAAGGTGTTCTTAGACCATGAGTATGTTTTAGCAGTAAAGTTGCCAGGACTTGCTTCTAGGTTTGACTTAGAAGAATAAGGGGCAGAGGTGAATCAGGAAGATCCCTGTGTTTTTAGCTTGAGAAACTAGGTGAGTGGTGCTGTTTTCAGACACAAGAAGGACTAAGAAAACAGCAGATTTGTGGAGCAGAAAAATGAAGTTCTGTTTTGGCTAGTTTATGTTTAAAATACTTAGAAGACATCAAAGCAGAGATATCAAGATATATGATTCTAGAGTTCCTGGAAGAAGTGAGGTCTGGAGATAAAGATTTGAGAGTCCTAAACATTTGGGATTTATGGCTGTCATTTCAAAGTAAGAACACTCAGTGTGGATGAGTGTTTCTCTTCAACAATGCCTGAATGGTTCCTAATGTGAAGCTTTAAATAGCAAATACAGTGAAGGTAAAGAGAGATGATATTGTAGTGTCAGAGCTCCAGGCTTAATTCTTTCATAGATTGTAACATCTGTGGAAAAATGAATTCAGTCCAGTTTTGATTATCTAGTTTATGATTATCCTGGATTTAGTAGCCAGATGATTACTTTCTGGGCTGTCAGTTTATCTAAACGATTTTGTTATCTATTTCTGGCAACTTTAATATTGTATCAGAGCTAAACTTTAAAATATAGTATTAGGAGAAAAGTTCCAAAAGGACATAATTACTTTATTGAAATCACACTTTAATCAAGCTGTCCTCTTCATGTACTGAATCCAAAGAATTTGTTGGGAGTCTTAAAAGTCGTAGGTTCTAACTTTGCAGTCCAGCCAGGTAGGGAAAACAAAGATACATGAAACCATAATAGGCCAATTATTTGGGCAACTGTGATAGTCATTAGCTATGTTCACTAAATATTTCCAGCTCTCTGTCATCTGGGCACGTGGTAAAATTGAACTTCATGGCTATAACTGAGTGAGGCTGTGATTCTAGTTCTTACTAGCAAGATTTGCTTAAAAGTGTCATGTGTGATTTCCGAGCCAGAGAACTTTCTTTCCTTCTGCCATGGTGACTGGCACTGTTGGTAGCTGCCCTGCCGTCCAAGGTCCTATAATGAAGACAGTACAGAGTGAAGCCCCCTGGCTGCTCCCGATGAATATATGGCACTAATGAGAAATTAAAGCTTTGTTGTTTCAAGCCACTTATTTATTGAGATATTTGCTCCTATAGTATAGCTTAACCTGTACTAACCCATAGAATACACAGACTAGTCCACACATAGCATATTTTTAGTACCATCACACTACTGTTCTACTGTTTAAAAAATAGTCATAAGACTGCATCAGTTGAAAGTTCAATCCCATTTCCATGAAGTGAACATTGACACCCTGGCCAGCAGAGAAGAGGATCAGAAGAAACCACTGTTTAGCCACATTATTATAAACTTACTAATATATAACATCACTTCAGACATTACAATTTGGAAGTTTATTTTCTCTCACTACCAATGTAATTGCATAATATAGAAACTTTAGCAAATATCAGATGAGTCAGCAGTTTTGCAAACAAATTGATATCTTGTTTAATAAAGAAAATTATAGCATTTTCAGCTTTTTCTCAAGCAGGTAGTAGGGATAGATTTTATTATTTACAGAGCTATTTAACAAATGTTCTTTTACAACTTCATCTTGTGTCAGTCACATAAATGGAGTCCAGTTCCCATCCAGGAGGTTAAGAGAGAAAACACTCAGAGATTTGACATCACTTCACCCCACCTAATGACTTCACTTTCCATTTGACTAGCTTGTGTTGTCTGGCTGAGTTATTCATTGAACTAAAAAATATACCAACCAAATTAAAGCTGCAGTCTTCACTTGCACTTCGTATGCAGGGATTAACCACTATGCCGGTGATCCAGAAACTCATAAATTGAGTAATTCTTAGACATAGAGTTTTGGGTGCAGACATAGAATAAGATAATCCTTTCTTTTCCTTTACCAAATACTTAATAATATCTTCATCGTTTGTTTAGTTGTAAACTGGCATGGAATGTTAGCCAGTGAAACATCTTAGACGGGCTTCATTCATGTGTCTTGCCCACTGTCTGTCTCCTTACAATTTCTCTGGGTATCCTGCAGTTTATCTTAGTGTTACAGTGTTTGGCTACACTATACTAATAGTATCTACAGGAAGAAGTTCTGGCGTTTCACGGTAATGTTTGCAGAAAATCTCCCCTGTACCTTATTAATTGCAAACTAAGTAAGACTCCACTCAAAAAGGTATCCTAAAATGCTGGTATGGTTATATCAAGCAAGGAGTAGAAGACACAGGTTCAGATTTCAGCTGTAATTTACTAAACCATTTGCCTTGTTTAACATCTTTCAAATCTGTCTCCTCCTTTCCGTGTCCTTGTCACTGGCTTGGTTTAAGCCCTTGTTACATAGCAACCTTCCAGACTTCACACAGCTGCCAGAGTGACCCTTCTAAGATGTTAATCACTTCAAGTCTTTTAATGAGTCCCTACAGTTTTCAGGATAAAGTCCAAACCCTTTAGCTTAGTACACAGAGCCTTTCATGAGCTGCCCCTGGCCTAGCTCTTGAGCCCTGAGGTAGTAAACTGGCAGGCTGTTAGCAAAATTCAACTCACATATGTGTTTGGTCTTGTTTTTACCATGTTTTCTTTAAAATTTGGTACCAACACTGGTTTAAAAATTAAGAGATCTTTGGCTTCTCTTCAAATTATAAGATTATTCCCTCACATGATGACAATGGGCTGTACTGACATTTTCTTGTTAGAGAGGAAATTCACTCTAATTTATCACAGACCTCACCAATGAAATTTCACCCATTTATATAACTTTGGTGCATTCAAATTTTAACTCCCTGGTGACCTCCTCTCCAGCTACTTTTTAAGGTTTATCCTTTAGACTGCTGAACGATGCCCCGTTCTTCCTAAGTTTTACGCTTCCCCTGTCTTGGGAGGTCTTACTCCCTTGCCATCTCTCTATCTCACCAGCCCATTAATTTCCTTCAACGTGCAGTACAACTGTTGCCTTCTTCAGGAAAGTCAGCCAGCCTGTACTGCTGGAGTCCCTGTGCTGCCTTGTTCTCCCATAGCATTCGTCACACGGTGTGCTGTTGTTGAGTATTCTGGCAAGGCTATCCACTTATTGGGGACAGCAGCATTGGATCATTTGTGATACATTTGTCACTGTGTCATTATTTGCGCACGAGGAAGCCCCTGTGGGCCTTGGTTTCATCATCTATGAAATGAAGACTATAGATTAGATAATCTCCAGGTTCTCTTCCTATTTGAAAATCTGCTCGATGCTGAGGTCAGAGGTTGCTTTGAATAGATTTTAACCAAAGCTCAGATACCATAAAAAAGACTTAAAGTTTGGCATGTTGTGTCCTTGGGCACCAAGTAACAGATATTCCCCTCCAAAGGCGGGTGTATGCTTGGGCTGTCATTCCTATGTAGAAGCTGACTGCTTGATAGATCATTGTCGAAAGAAAGCAAAAGACCAATCCAGTAGGTATCTCGTATCATTTACCAGAAACAAATTACTGGTGCTTCAAAGAGGGCATTTATTTAACCTTAATGGCAACTTGTTTGAAGTCATGAAAAAGAGAAAGGGAAGATGATGAAATATGTCAGAAATAGAATCTGATTCCAATTTTACAGATGGATTATGCTGTGCTTAGTCACTCAGTCGTGTCCAACTCTTTGTGACCTGGTGGATTGCAGACCGCCAGGCTCCTCTGTCCATGGGGATTCTCCAAGCAAGAATACATAGTGGGTTGCTATGCCCTCCTCCAGGGGACCTTCCCAACCCAGGGATCAAACGCATGTCTCCTGCATAGCAGGCAGATTCTTTACTCTCTGAGCCAGCAGGGAAGCCCAGTAACAGATGGGTTGCTGCTGCTGCTAAGTCACTTCAGTCGTGTCTGACTCTATGCGACCCCATAGACAGCAGCCCACTAGGCGCCTCTGTCTGTGGGATTCTCCAGGTAAGAACACTGGAGTGGGTTGCCATTTCCTTCTCCAATGCATGAAAGTGAAAAGTGAAAGTGAAGTCGCTCAGTCGTGCCCGACTCTTAGCGGCCCCATCGACTGCAGCCTACCAGGCTCCTCCGTCCATGGGATTTTCCAGGCAAAAGTACTGGAGTGGGGTGCCATTGCCTTCTCCTACAGATGGGTTAGTTACTGTTAAAAACAGAATAGGAAATAGGTAACCCCTGCTGGTGTTAACTGGTTTCAAACCAGATGATCTTTAGAATTGGTTGGTATGACAATGAATATCATAAGATCATCTGATCCAGAAATTGAGCCTTCAGAAATTATCCTAAGGAAACAACCATTACTATGTACAAAGATCTGAATGTTATTTATGACAGCGAAAACAAACACACACCTAGCAAACAGCGTAAATGTCCAACATTAAGAAATTAAGTCAATATTTTTTAAACGGTACTTTTTAAAGTACAAGACTCCATAGGAGTATGTTGATAATCACCTCAGAAAAACCCTGACCCATCATTAGCATTTCAGAGTATTTTAACATTTATTTCTTGTACATAAAGAAAGGTTACATGTGAGATTTTCTTTACAAAAATGAAAATTTTGCTCATAAAAGATTTGAAAACCACTGGATTCAATATATTAAAGTAATTGATATAACAATAGGTAAGGAAACATATACGTTAACCAAGGCTTCCCTTGTGGCTCAGATGATAAAGAATCTGCCAGCAATGCAGGAGACCCAAGTTTGATCACTGGGTCGGGAAAGATACTCTGGAGAAGAGAATGGCTACCCATTCCAGGATTCTTGCCTGGAGAATCCCATGGACAGAGGAGCCTGGTGGGCTACAGTCCATGGGGGTCACAAAGAGTTGGACACGGCTGAGCACAACACTATCTATATTAATAGGTCACATTATCTTTGGGTAGTGATTATAGGTCATTCTTTTTCTTACTTGGGTTTGCCTCTTATTTTCCACATTATCTACATATAGCATGTAATTATTTCTGTAGCCAGACCAAAAGAAAAAATTTTGGTTTTTGGAAAACAGAATTAGTTGACAGCAATAAATAGTCCAGAGCCGTTAAAATTTCCCAGGTTACCATTTTTGACATTCAAATCATAGATTTTTATAAACCATACCATTATGAAAATTTTCCCATGAAATATATAAGTTGTAGAGAACCTTGAAGATACAGTCCAACCCCCTCATTTTATATTTAAAGATCCTATAATCTAAAATGTTTCAATATACTGAAGCTAGAGCTGGGAGCCTGTGGTTTTCTGATTCCATGTTTTTTTCTGCCATTCACCTAATTTGTAGAGTGGATAGTTAAAATTTTCATCTCTCTCATTTTTGTCTACCTAGTCTGAGCATGTCATTGTGTTATTGCTTGTTTTTTCCTATGAGTGAAAAGCTTTTTTGAAGTACCAGTGGTCAGCATTTCTCTATTTAGAAAAATTGGCACAAACTATAAAATATTAAAACAGGTCCTAAAACTGTCATATGACTCATTGTTCTGATTTATACAATTAGAGTTTTAAAATCTACTGTATTCCACTAATTCAATAAATATGTATGTTCACTCAGATTTACAATTTGGAGTGGGATTAAATTGACCTCAAATAATTCTTACAGTTTGCCTTCACTCTTGGCATCTGGAAGGTAGACATTAGATACATGTTCCATCTACCACACCTTCCTTCTCAGACATGAGTGTATTTGGGAAACTCTCTGACTTACTTGTGTTTCAGGATCTTTACTCATCTCTGAGTTATCTTGCTATGATCACACTGACACCCCCTAAAATGTTATGGCTTGTGCAATATTTTTTTATGTATATGTATATATGTCAGTACTTTCCCATGGTTCTTTTTCACTTTAATGTTGAGAGGTGAAAATTAAGTAGCCGTTTGAACTTAGAGATGCTCAAGAAATAGTGTGAGGTAATGTGTTTCAAATAAAGGAAATTAGGAGGGTTGAGAAATATCAGTCACTCCCCGAAAACCCTCTCCCACCCCCCAGCCCCACCTCCCCCCTCGCCCTCAGCAGCAAAAAGTGGGTAATTCATAATGAAAAACAATCAGAAGAAATCCATGGCAGTTTTCAATTTAGGTGAAGATGATATTGTCTGTTATTGAAACAAACTAGAAATGAGGAGGACTTTGTAGAGCATTCTTTTTTTAAACTATTTTCCCTAAGAATCTTAATATCTGAATTTCCTTAAAATACAGACCCGTCAGGCTTCTATCTTATAAAAAACATTTTGCTAAACAGAGTTGTAACTTAGAATGAAATAATTTACACAGTTGTTTCTGCTGTTATAAAATAGTTCCTTTGAATACCATATGAAGTAGATTTGGGACAAATTTTAAAATATTTCTAAATGTCATAGTTTTGCAATCTCTTTTCTGATTTAGTTATTCTAATTGTTTTAACACATTAGGGCTGCTAGTCATTTACTCTAGGAATCAAGCACAGAAGTTCACAGATTTAAAAATTAAATTGGATTTGTAAACAAATTAATAACTTGAACTTACATGCAATGTTATTATCTCATGATTAAATCTTTAGTGCAGTGCTACCAATGAAGCATTCAAAGCTAAAAACATTGTGCCACTAGCTGAAAATTACAATATTGTGACACTTTTTGGTTAAAATTTCTATTGAAATACCTATAATATATAGTTTTAGAGTAGTAGCCACTATTTGAGTTCATTTTCCAGATAAGAAGCCATATTTTATTCATATATATATATATAACAGCTTTTGGAGCACACGCATGTATTACTTCATTTAGTTTTTACACAAAACCTGTGAGAGAGGGAGATGAAAGATTATTCAAAAGTGAGGATAGTGAGGTTAGTGAGATACCCAAAATTTCATGGCTGTGCAGAGGTTTATAGAACCTGCTGTGTATCCACCATTATTTCCACTAATCTTTTAGCCTCTATAAATAAATGTGAATATCCTAAAATTTCTTATAACTTCATAAAAGCAAATTGCTAGCTTGTACATACATTATAAGGACAAATATTTTTTTAAAAAAACATAAAATACCAAATATTTTCTATTGGTACAAAATGGTTTTGAAATTTTACATATACACTGTTCATAATGGCTACCTCTGATGGGTGAGGATTGGGATTGGGGACAGGGGTGAGTATCTCAAAGAAGATTTTAGCTTTAGTTAAAGTACAGTCTAAATATATTCATGTATGACTTACTAAATTAAAAGTAAAATAATTTTTTAAAACTGTAAAGAACATAGAGTTGAAATCTGGGAATTATTGACCTATACCAGGAAGAAGAGATTAGATAGAGAGTAAAGTGGGAGTTGCTATGGTTTTTGTAAATAAAAACAGATCGTTACATTGTCTTCGGAATCTCTATGTAATTTTTTTTGCAGCTTATTTTGACCTACTGGTTGACAGAAACAAAAAATTGAAAGTAAGTATCTTTTCAGAATCATTCTAGTTTGTTCATAGTTTTGGGAAATAGCCTGCCGTCAAAGAGAAACTGGCTATGGTGCCATATTGTGCAACAAATTAATATCAATCAAAGTGAGGGGGATGTTTGTTTCATCACAATAGCTTTGGTAAATTAAAAGTAATAAATTCAGTTGAAAACCATGAGTATGTTCTTGTACTTCTGCATGGTATCATTTTTTCTGTCCTGTTGGTAATGCCTTTGGGCTTTGTCCAGAGGGGCGGAGGCATGGACTGTGATTACCTCCCCTGTCACTCCACCCTCCTGGAATGTACCCTCTGATGTACAAAATGAAAGCCATGACTTTTCACAGGAGCTTGCTATTACTTTTTTCAAAGTTTGTTTGAATCAGAGTGGGATTAGTATAAAATATCCCCTGCCCTTGGCTTGTGTTCCTTTCGAAAAGTCAGAATATCCAGCCCTTAATTCTTGGTTAGTAAGATAATATCCATAGCTGGGCGAGGTTCTGGAATAATCTGGCATAGCACATCTCTGACTGAAATCTAAATGTGACCCTTGGGACCAAAGGACTATGAATTGGTCTGCCTGTGTAAATTTCAGTGTTTCTCCACTAATCAACTTCATGTCTAAAATCTCTAAAAGAGCTTCCTGTTACAGTTCTTCTCTAACCTTTTTGACTCACAAACATACTTTTCTGTCTGACAGCATGTCACCTTTACTCCATGCCCAAAGCAGCCTGGGTGATCCTCAGCCTCACTTAGTGGTTCTCTGAAGCGATTCTCCAAGATATACTTTGTAATACAGGCAACCTTCTATATTTGTGATAACAGTAATAGTGATAGCAATAATAACAGCAGCCATAATTTATTTAGCACCTACTGTGTTTTCAGCATTCACTGCATAGATTTTATAACAGTCTTTCAAGGTAGGTCTAGGTATCTGAAAGTTAGGTCCTGTTACCCTCAATCAGCTCATGACAAAACTGAGACACGGCAAGGTAAGGATATAGCTGCTGCTGCTGCTGCTGCTAAGTCACTTCAGTCGTGTCTGACTTTGTGCAACCCCATAGGCAGCAGCCCACCGGGCCCCTCTGTCCCTGGGATTCTGCAGGCAAGAACACTGGAGTGGGTTGCCATTTCCTTCTCCAGTGCATGCATGCATGCTAAGTCGCTTCAATCATGTCCGACTCTGTTCAACCCCATGGACAGCAGCCCACCAGGCTCCTCTGTCCACAGGATTCTCTGGCAAAAATACTGGAGTGGGTTGCCATTTCCTTCTCCAAGGATATAGACCCACATCTAAATGGTATACTCCAAAATAAGCTGACCTAATAGCAGGTCTCCATTTCTTCTAAGGGATTCCTGCCCACAGTAGTAGATACAATGATCATCTGAGTTAAATTCCCCCATTCCAGTCCATTTGAGTTTGCTGATTCCTAAAATGTCAATGTTCACTCTTGCCACCTCCTGTTTGACCACTTTCAATTTGCCTTGATTCATGGACCTAACATTCCAGGTTCCTATGCAATATTGCTCTTTACAGCATTGGACCTTGCTTCTATCACCAGTCCCATCCACAACTGGGTGTTGTTTTTGCTTTAGCTCCATCCCTTCATTCTTTCTGGAGTTATTTCTCCATTGATCTCCAGTAGCATATTGGGCACCTTACCGACCTGGGGAGTTTATCTTTCAGTGTCCTATCTTTTTGCCTTTTCATACTGTTCACGGGGTTCTCAAGGCAAGAACACTGAAGTGGTTTGCCATTCCCTTCTCCAGTGGACCACGTTCTGTCAGACCTCTCCACCATGGTCTGACATGGGTCTCTCTCACCACATTGGGTGGCCCCACACGGCATGGTTTAGTTTCATTGAACCGTGAACTTCCAGATGTTCAAGCTGGTTTTAGAAAAGGCAGAGGAACCAGAGATCAAATTGCCAACATCCACTGGATCATCGAAAAAGCGAGAGAGCTCCAGAAAAACATCTATTTCTGCTTTATTGACTGTGCCAGAGCCTTGGACTGTATGGATCACAATAAACTGCGGAAAATTCTGAAAGAGATGAGAATACCAGACCACCTGACCTGCCTCTTGAGAAACCTGTATGCAGGTCAGGAAGCAACATTTAGAACTGGACATGGAACAACAGACTTGTTCCAAATAGGAGAAGGAGTACGTCAAGGCTGTATATTGTCACCCTGCTTATTTAACTTATATGCAGAGTACATCATGAGAAATGCTGGACTGGATGAAGCACAAGCTGGAATCAAGATTGCTGAGAGAAATATCAATAACCTCAGATATGCAGATGACACCACCCTTATGGCAGAAAGTGAAGAGGAACTAAAAAGCCTCTTGATGAAAGTGAAAGAGGAGAGTGAAAAAGTTGACGTAAGCTCAACATTCAAAAAACTAAGATCATGGCATCCAGTCCCATCACTTGATGGCAAATAGATGGGGAAAGAGTGGAAACAGTGTCAGACTTTATTTTTGAGGGCTCCAAAATCACTCCAGATGGTGACTGCAGCCATGAAATTAAAAGACGCTTACTCCTTGGAAGGAAAGTTATGACCAACCTAGACAGCATATTAAAAAGCAGAGATATTACTTTGTCAACAAAGGTCCATCTAGTCAAGGCTATGGTTTTTCCAGTGGTCATGTATGGATGTGAGAGTTGGACTGTGAAGAAAGCTGAGTGCCAAAGAATTGATGCTTTTGAACTGTGGTGTTGGAGAAGACTATTGAGAGTCCCTTGGACTGCAAGGAGATCCAACCAGTCCATCATAAAGACAATCAGTCCTGAGTGTTTATTGGAAGAACTGATGCTGAAGCTGAAACTCCAATACTTTGGCCACCTCATATAAAGAGTTGATTCATTGGAAAAGACCTTGATGCTGGGAGGGATTGGGGGCAGGAGGAGAAGGGAACGACAGAGGATGAGATGGTTGGATGGCATCACCAACTTGATGGACATGAGTTTGAGTGGGCTCCGGGAGTTGGTGATGGACAGGGGGGCCTGGCATACTGCGATTCATGGGTTAGCAAAGAGTCAGACACGACTGAGCGACTGAACTGAACTGAAGCATGTGAGAAGTGCAGATCAAGTATTTTTCCCTGGAGGGTAGGCCTTTGTTATGGAGAGTCTCTATCAGTCATCACAAAGATGACTTATTCTCTAACCCCTGCTAGAATCAGGAGAGGATCCTTTTTGGATCTTCATCTGGAGAAGCTGGTGGGATTCCTGGAGGCAAAATCCAGGAAAGGGTGGGGATTCCCCAAAACTCAGCCTCCCGCCCCCACCCCCAGTGTCTTACTCTCAAGCTGGTCTACGTTCATCTTCCAGCAATTCACTAAAATTCCCATTTAACAATTCATGGTTCCAGGGTACTCAACTTCAGAGAAGCACATCTCAGCTATGATACTCTGGATTAACCTCTCTCTCCAGGTTTGAGGGTGATGGTTTGCTCTGCAAACTCGATTATCTGGTTGGTCCAAGAAAAGTGACTGATTTTCAGTTTCTTCAACTTTATTTGTAAGGATAGGAGTGATAACTTCCAACCTCTTTACAAATCGGACATGAAACCAGACATCTCCCTCACATAATACATTAAATTTACTTAATCCAAAACAGAGAATTGAAACAGTCTTGACTACATTTGGTTTTAACAACGGAGAAATTATAAAAATGGGATTATGTATACATTATGTAGGATGGTATATAAAGTCGATACTTTCATTGATTTGCTTAACAAAATCAAAACTTAAATGTCTATTTCATTCCTTTTGTAAATATTTATGATGATTTTGCTACACTCCAAGTACTCTGATTATATTCTGTACCACGTGTCTTATAAGGATTCTCTGCTGAAAACAAATCTTCATTACTTGGAAACTTAGAAAGCACATTATTAAGGCTCAAGCTGGTCATTTCATGACCAAAAGCTAGTTGGAAAGAATCTCTTTCACGTTATTATCTGCACAAAAGGAAATCTTTCATTATTCATGACTTCTTATTTAAGAGCTCATATAATAATTTAGAGGGCTCTGGGATTTTCTAAATTAGTACAAAGAAGTCTTAAATTCTTCACAATTTTCTGTTCTCTAAAAAATTGAATTTTTATCCTCTTATCAGTATCCACTATTCAGAGATTTATAAAATGCTGCAAAATTGCCACCCCTCATGAATATTGGCAGGTAAAAATGTGCTTTTCCTTATTCATGATAATAACAGTGTCACTTTTAAAGGGGAGAAGTACACAATCATTACTTTGTTGTGTTCTGTAATCATTCAGCTTTGGTAGATTTTGCAAGTGTTGTCAAGACTTCAAAATCAGCAGATAAATATGAATAAATTCAGGTAGAAAATAAACTAAACATTACTGGTAGCTATTAATATTTAAACATTAGGCTCGTAGAACACAAACACAAAATGTATTAGTGTATCTTATTTTTCTGCAATGTGTGAAGATTTTCAAAAACAAAATAAAATGTAGGAGGCATTCTGGTGAATTGGAAAGCCTAAAGTACAAAGAATTGAAACATCTGGGTTTTAAGCTCTGGTTAGACCACAGGTTTGTGTGACTTTGAGTTCATTTATCACTTCTCCCTCTTTTTAAAATTTCATACATAAATGGGAATATGGGACCAGGTCATTAGTAAGAGTTTCAGCTCATAAATTATATAATTCTGTGTCACAATTCACACTAAGATTATGCAATTATAAAATTGATAAAATATGTATTTCAAAAGATTTGTCATTTTCCTATAAAATTTGCCTGAGTTTTCTTTATCTCTTTCTTTCTCTATTTTCTGTTTCTTTTCTTTTCTTTCTTTCTTTTTTTTTTTTTTTGCTTTTGTGTTGGGAAGGGTGGGAGAAGAACAATGAAAAATTTAACTACTTTTCTCAAAATATAATTGCAGTGCTTCCCTTGGATGAAAATTTATTACTGGACTTACATGTAAGCAAGGTAGATAGATGCTGATATAAAATAGTTATTGGATGAGCAGAATAGAAACATCTTTCCTTTGATTTTATCCACCTTCAAATTTCATCTCCCCTTTTGCCACAATACTGTTTATGATTTATTTCTTTAGATTAAGATTAAATAGCCCTATTCTTTTAAAATTTTTGTATACCTGCTTATTACCAGCTTTATATGTCAAAACATTTTAATTTATTAGGTGCTTTTGTATGACAGCTGATTTGGAGGCATTTTGTGTTAAGATTTTTGGTTTGGGTTAAAGGGAAGGAGAAGACAACTCTATCCTTGGGCTTTGCTCAGGGAGTGTAAATTTTTATAGGTAGATAGATATGAAAGATATATACATATTTAAAGTTTTGTATTTACATAAATGTAACTATATGTGTGTGTGTGTGTGTGTGTGTGTATGACTTCCCTGGTAGCTCAGCTGGAATAGAATCTGCCTGCAATGCAGGAGACCCCAATTCGATTCCTGAGTCAGGAAGATCCCCGGAGAAGGGATAGGCTACCCACTCCCGTATTCTGGCCTGAAGAATTCCATGGACTGTATAGTCCATGGGGTCGCAAAGAGTCAAACACGACTGAGCAACTTTCATTGTGTGTGTGTGTGTGTGTGTGTGTGTGTGTGTTATATGATACTTGAGGTGTGAGGCAAGATATGGGACTAGAGGACATTCTGTGAATGAGATGCAAAGAAAAGTGAAGTAAAACTACCACAGTTTGTAGAGAAAAGTGAATCACCTTGTTTCTCACAGAGGAGCATCTCAGAGTTTACTACTTGAAATAATAAAAATGTCTGGCAAATAACATGTTCCCTAGCCATCTGCTTTGAAAACTACAGGCTATAGCCCTTCCTTGAGGTTCACAGTGAACCTTTCTTTGCATGTTAGCCTTTTTAAATCATCATTTTGCTAGTGTGTTTGAATTTAAAACACCTTTTACTGGAGTGTCTCATGGAATTTTGGAAAACACTTGCAGAGAGCGCTTTCTGTTTATGATTATTACTAATTCTAGTAAGTATCCCCCAGAATAATTGGGATTGACTAGATGTTTTTCTGCTGAAGAATTCAGTGTCTCATGATATTCATTACCACATACTTAAGCTCCAATATGTAATTTGAAGTAAGTCTTTAAATACACATTTCAGTTCCCCACTGTTTGCCATATGGTCATGAACTGGCATTATTATATTTCATATAAATGACATTTTGAATTATACTGTATTTCCATAATTAATGAAATGAGTTAATTTCTTTTTGTAGATAATAGTAATTTCTAGTTCTGCAAGTTAAATGCAGCAGGACTCTTTCTTTATTCTCATTTTTACAGGCCAGTTAGCATCCCACTGAACTGAATGCACAGATGATTCTTTCTTTTCTTCCCCTCACCACCCACCTCTTTCTTTTGGTTTAGTTGTTTGATTAATTGCATATTAATTAAATTATTTTTTCATAAATTCAAAATTTCATCAAATGTGTGTCTTTTATTCATTTTGTAGACTAACTGACAAAAATATATTTTGGATTTTTCTTAGTTCACAGGAAAATAGAGGAACTTAAGTCTTTATTGTAGATTTAGTGACCGGATGAAGTGATCTTTTAAAATTCAGTATATTAGGGAGGGAGGCGGGAGGGGGGATCAGGATGGGGAACACAAAAAAAAATTTAAAAAAATAAAATAAAATTCAGTATATTAACGAGTAGAATTATTTCCAATTGTCATAAACAATAGAAATAATATTGAGCCTTATTATTGACCCATTTCTTGCTCAATGTAATTTTATTTGACAATTATAATTTAAATGTAAATGAGGATATGGATCTCCATTTTTGTCAGCTGACTAAGCCATTCTTTCAATGGTTACATTCCCAGGCCACCACTTTGGAGACTTGTCTCTAATCATTGACCCAGTAGATGTTCTCCACTCCTTGGTATTTGTCACCAATCATATTCATCTTATGTATCACTGTAGCTTCTTTCCTCTCCTCCCAGAGAGAGTGATGTCCTTCTTCTATGACCAGGCCTTGACAATCTTACCTCCTAATACAATGCTATATTTTACTTACAGTTACTGTTCTCAAGTTAGATTTACTGAAATTCCACAAATATTTCTCATCCCTCCACTTTTATATATATTTTTTCCTAAATTGTTCTCTCTGCTTGGAAATTCTTATTTCCTACTTCTTTTAAAATCTTAGCCTTCAAAAGTCACCTCTTTTACCCTGGAAATTATGAGTATAACCTTTCCTCTTTGAGCTTGTAAGCTATTAAGTGGTAAGTGTCCTTTAATTTTTAATCTATTTACCTGGTATTTATCTATGGGAATTATCTGTGGGATAAATGTCTATTATTTATCTATGGTAATTATCTCTATACTCAAATTTTTAAACTACTTGAACACTGAAGTAGCACCCCAGCGACTTCTGTATTCCATTTAGTAAGACACATGCCGTTTAGTAAGATACTTGTACTTTGAGTGTTAGACATACATGAAATATTTGTTGAATTAATAAATGAGAGAATGAATATGATTTTACATTAGATTACCCCAGAAAAAGATTAAAATATACAAGAATACTTAGCTACAAAAGCAGTTTTCGACAGTGGATTACAAAAGTTTCTTTTAAATTAACTCTATAAAAGAAACCAATGTATAGATATTTTAAAGTTGGCTTAATTTTATAAAATAATATCATTTATACATTTTAATAATGTGATTAATATCTAATTTTACCTCTTTTTAAATCTCTTTTCTAAAATGGAAAAGATGTTTAACTTTGTCTTTTTCTCTTTTTATCGTAGATAGATATAAATAGTACTTTAAATACTCTGTTGAATAAAGAATAAAATATGACAAAAAAGAAATAACCATGACTGTTTACACCATCTGTTAGTAGATGAACAGACACACTTGTCCTTAACCAGTGGCATGTATATCTACGAAAGTACCTAATTACAGAAAAGAAACTTAGAAATATTTTTCTGCTCAAGTAAGCATTTTGTGCCAAAGAAATGATCAAAAGATAATGGGAGCAATAGAAACTCAGTATTGTTGGATGCCAAGGTTTAAATTTTTTGGTTTTTGAACCAAAATAGTTCAAAGATAGAGTAAAAATAAAGAAAAAAAAAAAGAGTAAAGATAAAGTAGTAGCTTTACCAGTGGAAATTTATCTTCACCATAGTATGCTGTGAACTTCCCTGGTGGCTGGGGGGTAAAGAATCCGCCTGCCAGTACAGGAGATGTGGTTTTGATTCCTGGCTTGGGAAGATCACCTGGAGAAGAAAATGGCAACTCTAGTATTCTTGCCTGGGAAATGCCATAGCCAGAGGACCCTGGTGGGCTACAGTCCATGGGGTCACAAAAGAGTTGGACACAACTTAGTGACTAAACAACAACATATTCTGCTATAAAAAGCCATGTATTCCAAGTATTTATGACTATCAGTGAAACTTCTGGTAAACTGGCTAAACATAAATGTTTTATTGTCAGTGAACATTCAAGTAATATGTATATTACTCCAAAGAACATGTGTGGCCTATAAAAACCATATGCAAATATTACCATTAGCAGCAAATTCTGAGCAGCCTTGTAGGAATTAACTGAGAAAACTTCTGGTTGCCTTATTAGATCACAAGCAAAAAAAAAAAAACACTGCAAAGTAATAATGATAATAGTAACTATTAAATGAGCATGAAGAAGTGAAGTAAAGTCGCTCAGTCGTGTCTGACTCTTTGTGACTCCTTGGACTGTAGCCTACCAGGCTCCTCCATCCATGGGATTTTCCAGGCAAGACTACTGCAGTGGGTTGCCATTTCCTTCTCTAGGGGATCTTCCAAACCCAGGGATCGAACCCGGGTCTCCTGCATTGTAGGCAGACGCTTTACCGCCTGAGCCACTAGGGAAGTCCTAGCATAGATATGGTTAAAGAACCATGTTTCAAAAATAAAACACACAAAATAGAAAATCTGGATTTAGGCCTGAATTTTAGGTGTGTGTAAATTTTTAATGATTTATTACTAGTTCATGGCATTAGTGATGGAGAAGGAAATGGCAACCCACTCCAGTATTCTTGCCTGGAGAACTCCATGGACAGAAGAGAAGCCTGGTGGGCTATAGTCCATGGGGTCGCCAAGAGTCCGACACGACTGAGCGACTAAGCACCGCTTTAGTGATAATGCTTTTCTTCCACTTCTTGACATTTTTCAGAACTTTTAAAGGCATTTTAGGACATCTTAAGACATTTGGGGAAACATTTTAAAAAACATTTTTAGAATAGGGGGATTTGGGGGAGAACTGTTTGGTGCTGTGATGAAATCCTTGAATTCATTTAGGTAAGTAAATACAGAAGACAGTGGACAAGTTGTTCTTCCCTGGAACTCTGTAGTATCATTTCTCAAAGTTTCTTATGTTGAACACTAATATCTCAAGAGGTTAATAAATGCTACTTAGTAAGGAAATGAAGGAGTTTGTAGAATCTACAAATACAGTAATCAATGGATTGAGTAAAAGTAAAAAGATTTCTTTACTTCTGGAAGCTTTCAATATCTTAATATGCATCAGGTACCCTCAGGAAGAATATATAGTTTGTAGCACTTGCAAACAATTCTTTGACCTAGGATCACGTTTTCACCAAACACCATGCATTGGTATGGAACATACTTTTTAAAACACTGTCTTATTATTTCAGAGTTAAAAAATAATGATGTACATATAGAATAATCTACCTTATATTTCTGTAATAAGAAATTATATATAAAAAGGTGCCATTAGAAAAGACATTCACCACTCTGTCACTAAAGAGCTTACATGTTAGGTGAAAAACTTTATGAAAAGTTGATAAATATAAAAAATGATTGTATGCATGATGTATGCTAAGAAGGAAACAAAACAGGGAGTTGAGATGGATGGTTAGGAAAGACTCAAGACAGGTAATATTTAAGCTTCATGTAAGCATAAGGAGTAGGCTTTTAAGAGTGAGGTATTCACTGAAAACAGAATGGTATATGCAAAGGTTCTAAGGTGGGAAGAAACTCAATGTGGTTGGGTAGCAACATATACAGGAAGTAACACACCCACATACTTGCAGAGGTAGACAGGCCAGATCATGCAGACCTTAGAGCTCAAAGTAAGGGAGTGCAGATTTTATTCTGTGTGCTTTGGGAAACTTATAGAGTTTTAAACAGTGAATTTTATTTGATTTACTTTGTAAGATCACTTTTTCTGCTCTGTGGTAGATTGAAAGCGGACCAGAGTGGAACTCTGGAAGCCCAGTGGAGAAGCTGCACGAATCCAGATGAAAGATGAAAGGGATGATGTGTGGTCAGTTTTGAGACCCAGTTTGATGCTTTCCAGCAGGAGATAAGAGAGACGTTGCAAATAAGCATGACCTTGATCTCCTTTTCTTCTCTGCTCTTCTTTCCAGATAGCAGCATCAGAAATATGTAGCATTGCCTATGCCAAAGTATAAATTATCTAAATTACAAATTTCTCTCTTGGATTGACTTTAATTTGATGTATTATTTGGAAGAGTTCCAAAATGATTGGTTGAGACAATGTGTAAGACCCCTTGGAGTCACATCTACCTCTTTGCCTGTTCCATTTATCTTATTCTGACATTTTATTTCAGCACATCCTTTCACTCTGAATGAACTTCATTTCCTTTCAATTTAATTATGACACTCTTTTATAGGATATGAAAATGAAAGTTAATTTGGTACTATGAGAAATGAGAACTCTTTTGGCAAAGATACGCCACCGTGGCATTCTCTGCAGTAGCTATCCTTATTAACACTGTCATTGACACTGTGTGTATGTGTATGTATGGGTGCTCAGTTGTGTCTGACTCTTTGTGATCTTCTGGACTGTAGCCTGCCAGGCTCCTCTGTCCATGGAATTTTCCAGGCAAGAATACTGGAGTGGGTTGCTATTTCCTACTCTGGGGCATCTTCCTGACCCAAGGATAGAACCCACGTCTCTTGTGTCTCCTACATTGGCAGGTAGATTCTTTTACCACTGCACTACTTGGGAAGCATCATTTACACCAGCTAAGTGTTATTCCTCCCAAATTTAAATCATGCTTCCTACCACTTACAGCCTTTGAATCCATGATAGAAAACAAAAGCAAAGCTAACTTAGGGGGGGACCTTGTTCATATATAATGTTTATGCTACACAGATATATTTTCAGATTAATTTCAATTTCATTGTTTAAATTTAAATTACATATATTTTCATGTAGGCCAAATTCCATGTAAATAAAAATTATAAAGAAAATAGAGCTTAGTACTAGCTTCATTTGTATTTACAAACTTAATTCCCTCAAAAATCTATGCATAGAAATATTTTTCTTTGAGTTTTATAAGATTATTTAATGACTACACTAATATGCAAGTAGTTTAAGTATCTGTTAATAGCAGTTAACAAAAATAAGCAGTGTCTTTGCTTTAGGCGATTGGCTGTGAAGAAGTACCTAACAGAATTATTAAACTTTAGACAATGTTAAAGAGTGAAAAAGAGAATACTTTGAAAATAGACTTATTTAAAAAAAAACTATACCTGTATCTATGTAATATATGTGTGTGTGTGTGTGTGTGTGTGTATATATGTATATAAAGGATACCATAACTCAGTTGCATTTTTTTATGTCACAAAGACATTTGCCTTGAAGATTGCCCCTTATATTATCTCTTTTAAATGAATGAAAAATTGTGTGCTTTAACGTTCTGTTATTCACCAAAGAATTTTAAAGTAATAGTTATACATTTAGTAGACCTAGTTTCTGTTAGTTCTCTTTGGGACTGAAATTATAAATAGGAAGATAGATACTTGTGAAGATATGTCCTTTGATGTGCTTTTTAAGTCCACATTATTTCTCATCTGATGTATTATCAGTTCAGTTCAGTTGCTCAGTTGTGTCCAGCTCTTTACGCCCCCATGGACTGTGGCATGCCAGCCTTCCGTGTTCATCCCATCTCCTGGAGCCTGCGAAACTCATGTCCATTAAGTCAGTGATGCCATCCAACCATCTCATCGTCTGTCATCCCCTTCTCCACCCATCTTCAGTCTTTCCCAGTATAAGGGTCTTTTCCAGTGATTCGGTTCTTTTCATCAGGTGGCCAGAGTATTGGAGTTTCAGGTTCAGCATCATCCTTCCAATGAACGTTCAGGACTGATCTCCTTTAGGATGGACTGGTTGGATCTCCTTGTTGTCCAAGCGACTCTCGAGAGTCTTCTCCAACACCACAGTTCAAAAGCATCAATTCTTCGGCACTCAGCTTTCTTTATAGTCCAGCTATCACATCCATACATGATTACTGGAAAAACCATAGCTTTAACTAGATGGATCTTTGTTGGTAAAGTAACGTCTCTGCTTTTTAATATGCTTTCTAGGTTGGTCATAGCTTTTTTTACAGGGAGCAAGCATCTTTTAATTACATGGCTGCAGTAACCATCTGAGGTGATTTTGAGGCCCCCCAAAATAAAGTCTCTCACTGTTTCCATTGTTTCCCATCTATTTGCCATGAAGTGATGGGACTGGATGCCATGATCTTCATTTTCTGAATGTTGAATTTGGGTTTTTTTTTTAGGTGATGATTTTTTTTTCATTTATTTTTATTAGTTGGAGGCTAATTTCTTTACAATATTGTAGTGGTTTTTGCCATACATTGACATGAATCAGCCATGGATTTACATGTGTTCCCCATCCTGAACCCCCCTCCCACCTCCCTCCCTATCCCATCCCTCTGGGTCATCCCAGTGTACTGGCCCTGAGCACTTGTCTCATGCATCCAGCCTGGACTGCTGATTTGTTTCACACTTGATAATATATATGTTTCAATGCTATTCTCTCAGATCATCCCATCCTCGCCTTCTCCCATAGAGTCCAAAAGTCTGTTCTATACATCTGTGTCTCTTTTTCTGTCTTGTGTATAGGGTTATCATTACCATCTTTCTAAATTCCATATATATGTGTTAGTATACTGTATTTGTGTTTATCTTTCTGGCTTACTTCACTCTGTATAATGGGCTCCAGTTTCATCCATCTCATTAGAACTGATTCAAATGTATTCTTTTTAATGGCTGAGTAATATTCCATTGTGTATATATAGCATAGCTTTCTTATGCATTTGTCTACTGATGGGCATCTAGGTTGCTTTCATGTCCTGGCTATTATAAACAGTGCTGTAATGAACATTGGGGTACACGTGTCTCTTTCGGATCTGGTTTCCTCAGTGTGTATGCCCAGTCATACACAGTCATACACAGCTGGGTCATATGGCAGTTCTGCCTGACTTCAGACTCTACTGCAAAGCCACAGTCATCAAGACAGTATGGTACTGGCACAAAGACAGAAATATAGATCAATGGAACAGAATAGAAAGCCCAGAGATAAATCCACATACCTATGGACACCTTATCTTCGACAAAGGAGGCAAGACTATACAATGGAAAAAAGACAACCTCTTTAACAAGTGGTGCTGGAAAAACTGGTCAACCACTTATAAAAGAATGAAACTAGAATTCTTTCTAACACCATACACAAAAATAAACTCAAAATGGATTAAAGATCTAAATGTAAGACCAGAAACTATAAAACTCCTAGAGGAGAACATAGGCAAAACACTCTCCGACATAAATCACAGCAAGATCCTCTATGACCCACCTCCCAGAATATTGGAAATAAAAGCAAAACTAAACAAATGGGACCTAATTAAACTTAAAAACTTTTGCACAACAATGGAAACTATAAGCAAGGTGAAAAGACAGCCTTCAGAATGGAAGAAAATAATAGTAAATGAAGCAACAAAGGATTAATCTCAAAAATATACAAGCAACTCCTGCAGCTCAATTCCAGAAAAATAAATGACGCAATCAAAAATGGGCCAAAGATCTAAACAGATATTTCTCCAAAGAAGACATACAGATGGCTAACAAACACATGAAAAGATGCTCAACATCACTCATTATCAGAGAAATGAAAATCAAAACCACAATGAGGTACCATTACACGCCAGTCAGAATGACTGCTATCCAAAAGTCTACAAGCAATAAAGGCTGGAGAGGGTGTGGAGAAAAGGGAACCCTCTTACACTGTTGGTGGGAATGCAAACTAGTACAGCCACTATGGAGAACAGTGTGGAGATTCCTTAAAAAACTGGAATGTTGAGTTTTAAGCAAACTTTTTCATTCTCCTTTTTAACTTTCATCAAGAGACTCTTTAGTTCTTTTTCGCTTTCTGCCATAAGGGAGGTGTCATCTGTGTATCTGAGGTTATTGATATTTCTCCCATCAATCTTGATTCCAGTTTGTGCTTCATCCAACCCTGCATTTTGCATGATGTATTATAATTTCTTCCTAACACATCTCCTCCTCCTAGTTGCCGCTTTCTCTAAAGCCATTCTCGGTCTTGCTGCGAAAATGATCTTTATAAAGCATATCTAATCATGCCTTTCCTTGTTTAAATTCATTATTTTAAAATCCAACAACCTCTCATTGTTTGTTAGATTCTCATTGTTTGTATACCATTGTTGCCCCATTTTGAAGTTAAGAGATTGAAGCTCAGAAAGGCTAAAGAACTTCAGCAATGTCATAAAACTAATAAGTGGCAAAGTTTAGGCTACATACCATATGAATTCAGTCATTTGAAGTTTGTTGAAAATTTTCTTGTGGTACCATAAATGTTCTATATGTGCTAGAAAACAATATGTCTACATTTGCATTTGTTTGGTACAATGTTCTTTATATGTCTGGTGGATCAGATTTGTTAATTTTCATATTAAAATCTATATCCATATCCATTTTCCTAAAAAGAGATGCATTAAAATCCTTCACTACTATAATAACTGGACATGAAAAAACAGACTGGTTCCAAATACGAAAAGGAGTATATCAAGGCTATATTTTGTCACTCTGCTTATTTAACTTATATGCAGAGCACATCATGAGAAATGCTGGGCTGGATGAAACACAAGCTGGAATCAAGATTGCTGGGAGAAATATCAATAACCTCAGATATGCAGATGACACCACCCTTATGTCAGAAAGTGAAGAAGAACTAAAGAGCCTCTTGATGAAGGTGAAAGAGGAAAGTGAAAAAGTTGGCTTAAAGCTCAACATCCAGAAAACTAAGATCATGGCATCCTGTCCCATCACTTCATGGCAGACAGATGGGGAAATAGTGCCAGACTTTATTTTGGGGGCTCTAAAATCACTGCAGATGATTGCATGGTGACTTCATGGTGACTGCAGCCACGAAATTAAAAGACGCTTACTCCTTGGAAGAAAACTTATGACCAACCTAGACAGCATATTAAAAAACAAAGACATTACTTTGCCAACAAAGGTCCGTCTAGTCAAGGCTACGGTATTTCCAGTCGTCATGTATGGATGTGAGAGTTGGACTATAAAGAAAGCTGAGCACCAAAGAATTGATGCTTTTGAGCTGTGGTGTTGGAGAAGACTCTTGGGAGTCCCTTGCACTGCAAGGAGATCAAACCAGTCAAACCTCAAGGAAATCAGTCCTATATATTTATTGGAAGGACTGATGCTGAAGCTGAAGCTCCAATACTTTGGCCACTTGATATTAAGATCTGACTCCTTAGAAAAGACCCTGATGCTGGGAAAGATTGGAGGTGGGAGGAGAAGGGGACGACAGAGGATGAGATGGTTGGATGGCATCACCGACCTAATTGGACATGAGTTTAAGTGAACTCCAGGAGTTGGTGATGGACAGGGAGGCCTAGCGTGCTGCAGTCCATGGGGTCACAAAGAGTTGGACACGACTGAGTGACTGAACTGAAGTGAGCTATAATAAGCTTGTCTATATTTCTTTGTAGTTGACAACCTGTGAGTATATTATTAGATAAAATAGTTTAATATTCCTGAAAAATGAAATCTTTTATTATCAAATCATTCTCATTTTTTCTAGTAATGCTCTTCATCTCAATAAGAGATATTAATATAGCCAGGGGAGATTTCTTTTTTTTAGCATTTACCTGGTATTTATATTTTTCTGTCTTTTTTACTTTCTACTTTTTTGTATCCTTACCTTTTGGAAATCTCTCTGATGAACTGCATTTAACTGCATTTTTTGCTTTTGTTTTTTATCTCATCTGATAGTTTTTGTCTTTTTACTGTTTGGGGGACATATAATGTTTTTCTTCTTTCGGTGACTACTCTCCAATTCCAACATGTTTTCTTAACTTATGAAATTGTAAAAGTCAATCAATTATACTTTTGCTCCCTTTAGAGAACTCAGTATTTGGAACACTTTAACTCCTTTAAATTTTATTCCCTTAAATTCCTTTTATCCCTAATTCCCACAAAGTTAGTGTTATTTTTGTGTATTTGGGGACATTTTAAGTCTTTTTTTAAAGGACATTCTCATTATTAGTTTGTATGTATAGCCAGTGCTCATTTAAATCATTTAAATTTATCTACAAATTTGTAACCTTCACTGTTTTTGTTTTTGTTTTTCTACTTGAATTTAGAACTTGCATTTAAAACAGCTCTCTGGAATTATTTTCCATTTATCTGAAATACATTTTTCAAAATTTCCTTTAATGATACTCTGGTGGTTGGTTTAGTCACTAAGTTGTGTCAGACTCTTGCAGCCCCATAGACTGTAGCCTGTCAGGCTCCTCTGTCCTTGGGATTTTCCATGCAAGAATACTGGAGTGGGTTGCCATTTCTTTCTCCAAGCAATGATACTCTACTAGATGCAAACTTCTCAGTTTAGTTGGTTGGAAAATGTCCTTATTTAACTTGTGCTCTTGAGAAAATTCTACTGAAGCTAGACTTTAGGTTAGCAGTTATTTTCTTTCAACAAACTAAGATTTAATTTCATGGGAAACTGAACATTTCCTGACATTCTCACAATCACTCCTTGGGAGGTAATCTGCCTTTTCTCACTGACTACTTGTAAGATTACCTCTTTGTCTTTGGTATTCTAAAGTTTCACTCTTACGCATCCAAATGTAAATTTCTTTTTGGTCATTTTGCTGTGATTTGTGACTTCTAAGGGGAATAATTGGTTCTGAAAATTACTCAATCTTGATTTCTTCAGATATCTCTTCTATTTTATTCTCTCTGCCCCTTTTTTTTGCTGCTCAAATCATGCTTAGGTTAGGCCATCACTCTATTTTCTATGTCTCGTTACTTTTATTTGACTCTCCATGCTGAATTCCACATAGTTCCTCCTAGTCATGTTTTAGGTTACTAGTTTTCTCTTCATATATGAAAGGCTAATCTCTTAAGCTTGGTCACTGAATTTTTAATTTCAGGTATTGTATTTTTATTTCTAGAAATTATGTGTGTTTCTCTCCAGATATGCTTTATCATTGTTTATAGTTTCCTGTTATTGTTCTTGAGTATCTTTTACTTTTGAAATGTAGTAAGCATTGTTATTTTATTGTTTTCTATTCGTCATAATATTTGAAATCTTCACAACCAATTTCTGTTATTGTTTGTTCGGTTCTCATTCATAAGCCTTGTTTTCTTATGAGTGAAGTAATTTTTTACTGTGTGTTACTCATTTTTTTTTTTTAGAAAATTACTTGTAGGAATTCTTTGAGACCTAGTGTAAAGGTGTTTTCTCTGCAAAATATTTGTCAGTGCTTCTGCCACATAGGGGCACTAATGGTCTTCAACTATTTTAAATTACCTAGTTTGAGATTTTCTTGTTTGTTTATTTTTCAGTTTTATTGAGATAATTGACAAGTGAAAGTGTAATGTATTTAGAGTGTATAGCATGATGATATTGTGAAAGGGTTACCACAGTATATAACGCATTCACCATTGAGGATTTTTTTTTAAACCACCCAAATCACATTAATTTGAGCTGCAAATATACCCAAGAGTAGGTTTGTGGTTACTAAATGAATCTTGCGTGACCTTTATGAGGGAGGGTCTCCTCTTTGGACAAGCCCTAAGATTTGTCTCTACCCCGCTGTATCCCACAATTGTGTGAAAACTGCAATTTAAGTTCACTAAGTTCCAGTAAATGTCCTTGGGCGGGGGGGGATTAGTCATTTTATCTCTTTAAGATCCTGCCTTCCTTTAGCTTTTATTCTAATAATTTCCTTAGTACTGTATCAGTTCTCCAGTGCTCTTAAGTGAAAAACAAATGTATGTAAAAATGTCAGGCTTCCCTCGTAGCACTGTTGGTAAAGAATCTGCCTGCAGTGCTGGAGACCTGGGTTCAATCCCAGGGTTGGGAAGAGTCCCTGCAGAAGGAAATGGCAACCCACTCCAGTGTTCTTGCCTGGCAAGTCCCGTGGACAGAGGAGCCTGGCAGGCTATAGTCCATGGGGTCTCAAGAGTCAGACACAACTTAGTGACCAAACCACCGTGTAATAATGTACACACACACACTCTCCAGAATGTTTAGTTCTTTTAAGCAAGAGATATGCAGACACCTAAGCTTTCAAATATTGAAAATAACCATTCAAATTCATAAGCTAAAATTTAGCAAAATTTCTACTAAAGGTATAAGCAGAATAACTTAATGGGTAAAGTTAACCAGATGGCTATAAGGCAGCTTACTGTGACATGCAAATTTCATCTTTAGTAGAAAACAAATTATGGAAGACCTAATTCAAGGAGAAATAGCTCATAAGAGCTCTTGGGAGGGTGAAAAATAATACTACCAACAAAAAATAATGGAAGGAATAATGACAACATTTCCTTCTCCAAGGAATCTTCCCGACTCAGGGATCGAACCTGCATCTCCAGAATTGCAGGTGGATTCTTCACTGTCTTAGTCACCAGGGGAACCCCTCTCATATATAAAATGGGGATAAAAATGCCAACTGTATCTGAGAAGGCCGAGACACAGAGAATCACAGATAGTAAGTGGGCTAACAGGGACTCAAACCTAGGTAGTAGCAATCTGAAGCCCATGCTTTATCTACACTGCTAGTGTGTGTGCTCAGTCTCAGGTGACTCTCTGCCACCCCGTGAACCGTAGCCTGCCAGGCTCCTCTGTCCACGGGATTCTCCAGGCAAGAGTACTGGGGTGGGTTGCCATTTCCTAACAGTAAGGGAAAATTAAAGCTATTTTTAAAATTTATGTGTGGGGAAAGGTTTCAACTACATAGTGTAGGAAATATCACATACATGTTGGTTCGTTGGTTAGTGACTAAATATTCTTTTAAGAAAGCTTTGATTTCAAAGCTTTCAACTACATAGTGTAGGAAATATCACATACATGTTGGTTCGTTGGTTAGTGACTAAATATTCTTTTAAGAAAGCTTTGATTATAATTGTAGTAGTATTATAATAAAGTATAAGGAAAATATGTAGAATAACAGGAATAATTTACTATACTTATAAATTGTAAAAAAGAGAGTTTTCTTTCATGGCAAATCTTAAAAAATGGGTCAGTTAAAATAACTTTAATTGTATATTGCAATAACTTGGGAAAGTTAAGTATAATCTAGCAAAAACCTAGCAAAGAAAATAACACAATAGAAAATTCAATTAGAGAGACAAAGAACACCACATTGCCTACTTATATTTAGTTAATATCATGTGGAATAAGCTACTTAAGAATGAAGGATTCGAGGTAATGATTCAAATGAGTACAATTTCAATTCAAAAAATGGTTACAAATATAACTAGGAAAAAATTTGATAATATTTGCAGATGATGCATGGCAAATCAGGAAACCACTTGAGAATATAATAAAACTAATTACTTTGAACTCAACTACAGTCAACCCTTGATTAACTGGCATAAATGGGGTGATGAACAGATAGAAAGGAAACCACAATTATTCAGAATCATCGTTAAAATAAAACTATGAAACCAATAACAATATGACACAAAATAAATTTATTTAATAGTACAGTAATTTGACAGTCCACAGATATTACCCAAAAGTGTAAAAATATTACAAGTACTTTGATTTAAGACCATCTGCCAAAAATTACTGGACTGTTAAACAATTTCATAGTAAAGATCCTTGTATTTATGAGTCTTGGATTAAGCAGACACATGCCTCATTTCTCTTTCATTACTACCCTTAATTAGAGGTTCACCCAAAATTTTTGCTCTGCCATGTTAGAATACATGCATACCTTGTTTTATTGAGATTCATTTATTGCACTTCTCAGGTATTTTTTTAATAAATTGTAATTTCATGGCAACAGTGTGTCAAACAAATCATTTTTCAATAGCATTTTCTCCCATCATGACTCCATTTCACATTTTGGTAATTCTGGGAATATTTCAAATGTTTTCATTTTTATTATATTTGTTACAGTAATCTATGAACAGTGATCTTTGATGTTATTGTAGTAGTTGTTCTGTTATGCCATGAAGCATTCCTATGTAAGACAGCAAACCTAACCAATAAATATTGTGTGCATTCCCACTGCTCCCCCAACCAGTCATTTTCCCATCTTTCTCCTTCTCTTTATGCCTCCTTGTTTCCTGAGATACAATACAATGTTGAAATTAGGCCAGTTAATAACCCTACAATGGCCTCTAAGTGTTCAAGTGAAAGAAAGAGTCTCACATATCTCACTTGAAATCAGAAGCTAGAAATGATTAAGCTTTTTCCCTTCAAGGAAAGGCATATCATGTGAGGAAGGCATGTCAAAAACAGATATAGGCTGATAGGTGAGCTTCCTATACCAAACAATTAGCCATGTTGTGAATGCAAAGAGGCTAAGTTCCTGAAGGAAATTAAAATCACTACTCCAGTAAACACATGAAAGATAAGAAAGCAAAACAACATTATTGCTGATACAGAGAAGGTTTTTATGGTCTGGATAGATTAAACAAGCCACAACATTCCCTTAAGCCAAAGCTTAATCCAGTGCAAGGACCTAACTCTCTTCAATCCTTTGAAGGCTGAGAGAGTGAGGAAACTGCGGAAGAAAAGTTGGAAGCTAACAGAGGTTGCTTTATGAGGTTGAAGGGAAAAAGCCACCTACATAACATAAACATGCAAGGTGAAACACAGGTGCTGAGGTAGAAGTTGCAGCAACTTATACAGTAGGTCTTGCTAAGATCATTAATGAAGGCGGATGCACTAAACAACAGATTTTCAGTTGTATACAAAACAGCCACATACTGGAAGAATATGCTCCTTTGACTTTCATAGCTAGAGAGGAGAAGTCAATACTTGGCTTCAAAGCTTGAAAGGTACTCTTCAAAGGTACTCCTGTTAGGCAGAGGTTGATGTAGCTGGTAACTTTGACTTGCAACAAATGCTCGTTTACCATTCTGAAAATCCTGGGACCTTTGGAATTATGCTAAATCTACTCTGTGCTCTGTAAATGGGACAACAAAGCCTGGATAATAGCATATCTGTTGACTGCGTGGTTTACTGAATATTTTAAGCCCACTCTTAAGACCTACTGCTCAGAAAAAGATTGTTTTTAAAATATTACTGCTCATTAACAATGCTCCTGATCATTCAAGAAATCTGATGGAAATGTACAATGAGATTAATGTTGTTTTCATGCCTGCTAACAAAATACCCATTCTGCAGCCCATGGATCAAGGAGGCATTTTGACTTTCAAGTCTCTTATTTAAGAAACACATTTCATAAGGCTATAGCTGCCATAAAGAGTTATTCCTCTGATGTATCTAGGCAAAGAAAGTTGCAAACCTAGAAGGGATTCACCGTTCTAGATGTCTTTAAGCACATTTATGATTTCATGGTAAGATGTCAAAATGCCAACATTCATAGGAGTTGGAACTGATTGATTCCAACTCTCATACATGACTTTGTGGAGTTAAAGACTTCAGGGGAGGAGGCAACTGCAGTTGTGGTGGAAACAGCAAGAGAGCTAGAATTAAAAGTGGAAAATGTGACTGAATTGTTACAATCTTATGATAAGACTTGAATGGATGAGGAGTTGCTTATTAGGGATGAACAAAGAAAGTATTTTCTTGAGATAGAATCTAAGCCTGTTACGATGCTGTGAAGGTTGTTGAAATGACAACAAAGAATTTAGAACAAATATTATATAAACTTATTTTTAAAAGCTATGTCAGGGTTTGAGAGGATTGATTCCAATTTTGAAAACAGTTCTACTCTGTATAAAATACTCCCAAACAGCATTGCATACTATAGAAAAATTATTCATAAAAGGAGTCTGTTGATGTGGCAGACTTCACTAATGTCTTATTTTAAGAAATAGCCAAAGCCATCCCTGACTTCAACAACCACCACCCTGATCAGTCAGCAGCCGTCAATGATGAGGCAAGATCATCTACCAGCAAGAAGATTAAAACTCACTTGAAGTCTCAGTTGATGTTTAGTATTTCTTTTTTAAGAAATAAAGCATTTTTTTAACATAGGTATATGCATTTTATAGACATAATGTTGTTACACACTTAATAGACTATGATATAGAATAAAGACACTTTTATATGCACTAGGAAACCAAAAAACTTTGCATGACTCACTATATTGGATATTTGCTTTATTGTAGTAGTCTTATCCCTTGGAAGGAAAGTTATGACCAACCTAGATAGCATATTAAAAAGCAGAGACATTACTTTGCCAACACAGGTCCGTCTAGTCAAGTCTATGGTTTTTCCAGTGGTCATGTATGGATGTGAGAGTTGGACTGTGAAGAAAGCTGAGCGCCAAAAAATTGATGCTTTTGAAGTATGGTGTTGGAGAACAGTCTTGAGAGTCCCTTGGACTGCAAGGAGATCCAACCAGTCCATCCTAAAGGAGATCACTCCTGGGTGTTCATTGGAAGGACTGATGCTGAAGCTGAAACCCCAATACTTTGGCCACCTGATGTGAAGAGTTGATTCATTGGAGAAGACCCTGATGCTGGGAGGGATTGGGAGCGGGAGGAGAAGGGGACAACAGAGGATGAGATGGTTGGATGGCATCACCGACTCAATGGACTTGAGTTTGAGTAAACTCCGGGAGTTGGTGATAGACAGGGGGGCCTGGCATACTGCGATTCATGGGTTAGCAAAGAGTCAGACACGACTGAGCGACTGAACTGAACTGAACTGAACTTGACCCCAGTCCACAATATCTTTGAGATCTGCCTGTACCCCACAAGCATGAGCTGAGGGACAGGGCCTGGTCTATCAGGTTGTCTTCGACAGCTCCATATCATCTGTTCATTACAAAACAGGTTATCTTTTAGTTTGTAGATATTTTATTCATAGTAATTTTCATTTCTCAAATACATTCTTTATGATTAATTATTACTTTAGTTTATCTTCTATCAGATAATCAAGAGTTGGGTACACTCCCAAATCTATAGTCATTTAGATAATCTCTAGAGAAAATTAACCTTTGCTTCATTGCTGTAAAAATGTCACATAAACTGTTTTCACATGAATTGATATCTAGAAATTGGATTTCTTAACTCTCATCTTAGTGTTACTTCATGTCCCATATGCAGTTCCCAAATTATCTTTTTTAATGATGGTCTTTATTTTTTAGAAGAATTTTAATTTAGATTTACAGAAAAATTGAGACAAATGTACAAAGTATTCCCATGTGCAACACACTCAGCTTCCCCT
Organism: Cervus canadensis; assembly: GCF_019320065.1. NCBI lineage: Eukaryota > Metazoa > Chordata > Mammalia > Artiodactyla > Cervidae > Cervus > Cervus canadensis. Next base: position 26,823,389 of record NC_057389.1, on the reverse strand, counting down.
ATGATTCACATGGTACTTCAGTGTAATACATTTGTTTCAGGGAATACACAAATATTGATACATTATTATCAACTGAGTCTACTGTTTACTCAGCATTCTTCATTCTACCTAATATAAATTAATTTAACAGGCTACTTATTAGTGTTCTTGAGGGGAAAGGAGGTAAAAAGTGTCCTATTATAAAGTAAGTTTGGGAAGTGCTAAGTTAAACAAAGTTCGACATATTTCTTGCCTGAAAACCTCAGACTCCTTAAGATACATAATGTAAATTTCAAAATGGAATTAAGAGTATGTTGTGTTGCCCAAAATGATTAGGTAACAGAACTCTTTGAGATAGGACATTTTGAAGGAGTCATTCTGAAAATCACTCTTTGGAAAATTGTCGTATACCATATCATGGCATGCCACATTAACTCAGACTAGGTTAATATATAAATCCAAAACATTTAAAACTTAGTTTTGTTAGAATTATCTGTGGAAATGGAGCTAAGAAATTGATAATAATAGTTAGTTCCTAGAGGTAATTATTGGTTGAAGGGGTAAGATTTCTTATGTTTCTTATGTACCATTGTGTACCTTTAAATTTTGTACCAAGTATATACTACCTATTCAAAAATTAACAAAATACTATATACTGAATTACTCTGTAATTCAGTCTATCCTGGGAAAAAAGGGTTTACTGTGTAAATATGGCTTTTGTTACCATAACTGTTATGATACATGTCCACAGCAAAAAAAAATTGTTGCTAACTAAAATTATACACATAAAACCTGCTTTCAAATGTAGGATAGTGAATTAAGATAAAGAGTCAGTATAAGAATATTTTAGAAAATAACCAATACAAGATGTTCTTAGATAAGGTCATAAAATAAATCAGAATATTGCACTCACAAGACATGCATATCTATAATTTAATTAAATGAGTAAGTGCACTGAGCGGTGGCTGCAGGGTGCTGGAACGACTTCGAGGAGATACCCCACATCCAAGGACAAAGGAGAAGCCCCAGAAAGACAGTAGGAGGGGTGAAACTGCATTAAGAATCAAACACCACACCCACCAGAGACGCTCAGAGGGCTCAAACACGCCTTGTGCACACCAGGAGCCAGAGACCCCACAGAGGCTGAGACAGCACTGTGTTTGAGTTTCTCCTGCGGAGGTGCGGGTCAGCAGTGGACTGCTGCAGGAGCAGGGGATCTGGGTGCAGTAGGCCTGGGTATAGCATAAGCCCTGTTGGAAGAGGTTGCCATTTACCTCACCATAGAACCACCAGAACTTACGCAGGACTTGGAAACAGACTGTGGGAGGGCACAAACAAAACCTTGTGCGAACCAGACCCAGGAGAAAGGAGCAGTGACCCCACAGGAGACTGACGCAGACTTGTCCCTGAGCATCCAGGAGCCTGCGGCAGAGGCGTGGGTTGGTGCTGGCCTGCTGCACGGTTGGGGACACTGAGTGCAGAGTGTGTGCCTGGGACCTTTGGAAGGAGGTCGCCATTGTCTTCATTGCCTCCACCATAGTTTGGCCTCAGGTCAAACAATAGGAACGGAACACAGCCCCACCCATCAAAGGAAAATTGGCTTAAAGGTTTACTGAGCACGGCCCCTCCCATCAAAACAAGATCCAGTGCCGCCCCCCACCACCACCACCACCAGTGACTCTCTCCTATCAGGAAGCTTCCATAAGCCTCTTATATTTCTCCAAACAGATGAAAACAATCATGAAAAATTAAGCAAACTGATCGCATGGACCACAGCCCTGTCTAACTCAATGAAACTATGAGCCATGCCGTGTAGGGCCACCCAAGACAGATGGGTCATTGTGGAAACTTGTGACAGAATGTGGTCCACTGGAGAAGGAAATGGCAAACCACTTCAGTATTTTGCCTTGAGAACCCCAAGAAAAGTATGAAAAAAGGCAAAAAGATAGGATACTGAAAGATGAACTCGCCAGGTTGGTAGGTGCCCAGTATGCTACTAGAGATCAGTTGAGTAATAACTCCAGAAAGAATGAAGAGATGGAGTCAAAGCAAAATCAACACCCAGTTGTGGATGTGACAGGTGATGGAAGTAAAGTTCAATGCTGTAAAGAGCAATACAGCATAGGAACCTGGAATATTAGGTCCATGAATCAAGGCAAATTGAAAGTGGTCGAACAGGAGGAGGCAAGAGTGAACATCGACATTTTAGGAATCAGCGAACTCAAATTGACTGGAATGGGTGAATTTAACTCAGATGACCATTATATCTACTACTGTGGGCAAGAATCCCTTAGAAGAAATGGAGTAACCTTCATAGTCAACAAATGAGTCCAAAATGCAGTACTTGGATGCAGTCTCAAAAATGACAGAATGATCTCTGTCTGTTTCCAAGGCAAACCATTCAATATCACAGTAACCCAAGTCTATGCTCTGACAAGTAATGCTGAAGAAGTTGAAGTTGAACAGTTCTATGAAGACCTACAAGACGTTCTAGAACTAACACCCAAAAAAGATAACCTTTTCATTATAGGGGACTGGAATACAAAAGTAGGAAGTCAAGGAACACTTGGAGTAACAGGCAAATTTGGCCTTGGAGTACAGAATGAAGCAGGGCAAAGAGTAACAGAGTTTTGCAAAGAGAACGCTCTGGTCATAGCAAACACCCTCTTCCAACAACACAAGAGAAGGCTCGACACATGGACATCACCAGATGGTCAATACTGATATCAGATTGATTATATTCTTTGCAGCCAAAGATGGAGAAGCTCTATAAGTCAGCAAAAACAAGACCAGGAGCAGACTGTGGCTGAGATCATGAACTCCATTATTGCCAAATTCAGACTTACGTTGAATAAAGTAGGGAAAACCACTACACCATTCAGGTATGACCTAAACCAAATCCCTTACAATTATACGGTGGAGGTGACAAATAAATTCAAGGGATTAGATCTGATAGACAGGGTGCCTGAAGACCTATGGACAGAGGTTCATGACTTGCTACAGGAGGCAGTGATCAAAGTCATCCCCAAGAAAAAAAAAATGCAAAATGGCTGTCTGAGGAGGCCTTACAAATAGCTGTGACAAGAAGAGAAGCAAAAGGCAAAGGAGAAAAGGAAAGGTATACTCATTTGATTGCAGAGTTTCAAAGAATAGCAAGGAGACGTAAGAAAGCCTTTGTCAGTGATCAATGCAAAGAAATAGAGGAAAACAATAGAATAGGAAAGACTAGAGATCTCTTCAAGAAAATTAGAGATACCAAGGGAACATTTCATGCAAAGATGGGCACAAACGAAGGACAGAAATGGTATGGACCTAACAGAAGCAGAAAATATTAAGAAGAGGTGGCAAGAATACACAGAAGAACTATACAAAAAAGATCTTCATGACCCAGATAATCATGATGATGTGATCACTCACCTAGAGCCTGTGATCCTGGAATGTGAAGTCAAGTGGGCCTTAGGAAGCATCACTACGAACAAAGCTAGTGGAGGTGATGGAATTCCAGTTGAGCTATTTTAAATCCTAAAAGATGATGCTGTGAAAGTGTTGCACTCAACATGCCAACAAATTTGGAAAACTCAGCAATGGCCACAAACTGGAAAAGGTTTGTGGAAAAGATTCATTCCAATCCCTAAGAAAAGCAATGCCAAAGAATGTTCAGACTACCTCACAATTGCACTTATCTCACACACTAGCAAAGTAGTGCTCAAAATTCTTCAAACCAAGCTTCAACAGTACGTGAACCATGAACTTCCAGATGTTCAAGCTGGATTTAGAAAAGGCAGGGGAACCCTAGATCAAATTGCCAACATCCATTGGATCATCAAAAAAGCAAGAGAGCACCAGAGAAACATCTGCTTTATTGACTATGCCAAAGCCTTTGACTGTGTGGATCACAACAAACTGGAAAATTCTTAAAGAGATGGGAATACCAGAGCACCTTACCTACCTCTTGAGAAATCTGTATGCAGGTCAGGAAGCAACAGTTAGAACTGGACATGCAACAACAGACTGGTTCCAAATTGAGAAAGGAGTATATCAAGGCTATATATTGTCACCCTGCTTATATAATTTATATGCAGAATATATCATTAGAAATGCCCAGAGTCAAGATTTCCAGGCGAAATATCAATAACCTCAGATGTGTAGATGACGCCACGCTTATGGCAGAAAGCAAAGAAGAACTAAAGAGCCTCTTGATGAAAGTGAAAGAGGTAAGTGAAAAAGTTGGCTTAAAATTCAACATTCAGAAAACTGAGATCATGGCATCTGGTTCCTTCACTTCATGGCAAGTAGATAGGAAAACAATGGAAACAGTGACAGACTTTATTTTTGGAGGCTCCAAAATCACAGCAGATGGTGACTGCAGCCATGAAATTAAAAGACACTTACTCCTTGAAAGAAAAGCTATGACCAACCTAGACAGCATATTAAAAAGCAGAGACATTACTTTACCAACAAAGGTCCATCTAGTCAAAGCTATGGTTTTTCCAGTGGTCATGTATGGATATGAGAGTTGGACCATAAAGAAAACTGAGTGCCAAAGAATTGATGCTTTTGAACTGTGGTGTTGGAGAAGACGCTTGAGAGTCCCTTGCACTGTGAGGAGATCCAACCAGTCCATCCTAAAGGAAATCAGTCCCGAATATTCTTTGGAAGGACTGATTTCTGAAGCTGAAACTACAATACCTTGGCCACCTGATGCAAAGAACAGATTCATTTTAAAAGACCCTGATGCTGCGAAAGATTGAAGGCGGGAGGAGAAGGGGACAATAGAAGATGAGGTGGTTGGATGGCATCACTGACTTAATGGACATGAGTTTGAGTATGCTCTAGGAATTGGTGATGAACAGGGAAGCCTGGCGTGCTGCAGTCCATGGGGTCACAAAGAATCAGACACAACTGAGGACTGAACTGAACTGAACTGAAGTATACCTTATAGATTATAGTTTGTAATATACTATTTTTTAAAAGTTTAATATAGTATGTTTTTAAAAATTGGTTATTCTTGGTTTCCCTTGTGGCTCAGCTGGTAAAGAATCCGCCTGAAATGTGGGAGATGTGGGTTCAATCCCTGGTTGGGAAGAACCCTTGGAGAAGGGAAAGGCTACTCACTCCAGTATTCTGGCCTGGAGAATTCCATGGATTGTATAGTCCATGGGGTCACAAAGAGTTGGACATGACTGAGCGACTTTCACTTTGTTTAGTTTCAGTATTCTGGAAAAAATAACCCAAATTGCCAAAGAACATCAAAGTTCATTAAGCAACATGTTCTGCAAGAAGGGATTCATCATAATTTAGCCTCCCTATAAACAGCAACTTTCTCATCCATTTCATTGGGAAATGTGTATCCAAATAAAATTGTAAAGTATTCACCTAGAAGGGCTTCTGTACTATTAGCATATAATTCTGATTTATAAGTTATAACCTACTTTTATTTATTTCACATATGTTTGTATTGTTATTATGCTTTTATTATTTTACCCTTTGTAAAGTTGTTGCCACTTCACAAAGCAAGGGAGGGACACAGCAATTTTCTAGATTACTCAGAGATTTCAGAGCATCATCAATTGTACTTTCTTGACTGAGGTCAAAGTACTACCTCTTTTTACTATCCTTCCTGACTGTAACTACAGCTTAATTATACAAAGCCATAATAATTAGAAATTCTAGCAGAATTAATTAAAAGACAGAAAGAGGATTTAAGTATTAATATTTTTAAAATGTGTCTAAGGAATTTCAAAATAATCTCTCAGGATTGCAACAGTGAGAACTGATTCTCAGGATGATCACATGAAGATGTTAAACTTTGATCTGCAGACTCTGTTAATTAAATCAGAAAAGTAGGATTTATTTCACAAGTTTTCAGCTAACATATTTTTCATTAGTGATCAGTTATCCAGGAAAAACTCAAAACTGTTAACCCAATCAATTTTATCCCTCTATAGTTCAGTGAGTTTTCTACTGAAGATTGCAGAATCTTAGTGAGTAGAAATCATGTGGTCCTCATCAAGAGTTGTTATGATACCTATATGCACTGATGCATAATCAGTACTTATCTGTATGTGTCAATAAATATTCATGAGGACCAAGAAGTAGGAAACTGAATAGTTATTGAAAGCCATGAAATTTGGCATCACTTTAAAATTTAAGATTAATCTGTCATTCTATGTTCATCTCATTTTAAACATGAAAAGAAAAATATTTCAGTAGATGAAATAACAGATTATTGAATTCCCATGTTAGGCTTTATAGTAGCAATTTAAAGCAAGGCCAAACTTAATAAAAACATTCAAGTAATCAGGTAAATCTCTTAAGATTGTGGATTCTTCTCTTAAGATTGACTTTAAGTGCTGAATGTTTAAGATTTTATATTAGTAAAAATAATTTTATAATCAACAGAGGGAGTTGTCATAGAAATGGAGTCATACAGTTCCCAGCCACTGTTATTTTAGACTTTGGATGGAGTAGGATTATCAAATTAAGCCAGCAATACATGACACTCGTGGAGAGTGGATGGTGTGAGCAAAGCCACAGCGGCTGTATCCCTCCCCAGCTCCAGTGAAAAGGCTGATTAGGCAACAGGAATCTGCGTCTCTGAACTGCTTCAGCTTGGCCAGTTTCTCTATCAGAGGCTGGAAATCCTGACTCATCTTTGTGGCTTCTTTTCTTCCCATGTGAGGTATGAAATACAGAACAGAGAACAGAACACACACATACACACACACACAACGGGGGAAAGGAGGAAGGGAAATTTTGTAACTCTAAAATATTTCATCGTTCAAACGTTTTGGTCAGACCTTATTTCTGTGGGAGTGAGTAGTCAGAATTGCTCATGTTGGGGAATTCAAGGCTTTTTGCTACACCAGAGGGAGAGCCCATTTCCTTCATTCCCTGTCCCCTGTTAGGTATTCTAGCCTCACCCTGGTTGAATACTGAACACAGACTTTTCCCCAAAGTTATTTCAGTCCAGCACGCTTTTCTTGCTAATGGAAGAATTCAAAAAGTTCTCAGGGAATTCTGATGGGTTTTAAGTTTTATTAATTCAAACTAGTAGTGTTTCTAAAAAGTGGTTATACATTGTATCTGCCAGTTGTTTGGGATCTAGGGACAGAGGAGGAGTTGTAGAGGATAGATTATTTTTCTATGGATGGTCCTTCTATAAGCAGTTCTGAAAGATTTCACAGTATATTCAGCACTGAGGACTGCCAGCTTTCCTTAATGTACTCCCCAAACATACCTATAATTTAGCTGAGGGATGAACAAACATACAGAATCTATGTTTTAAGGCAAAATAGGCTATATATCTTAGGAAAACTATAGGAGAATATTTTTATTTATTAAGAGGATTATAAGCAGGGTGTCATAGGCCAGGTTGGAAGGAATACCATCAGGAAGTCATGACTATCAAGAAGCTTTATTAGGGAAGTGATAAAGAGCTGGGTTTGTGAATGGTGGAAGCAGGCAGAGTCCCAACAGAGGATGACCGATTCGAAAGGACAGAAATAGGGAAACAAAAAATATGTGTGAGAGGCAGAAAGCAGTTCTTTCTTAGTTGAAACATAGGACATAGAAGGAAGATTGAGAGAGAGAACTGCATAAGTAAGGTGAAAACTAGGAGGCATTTTGTGATTATGTATTCAACTCTTTACTACATGCAAGTGTTATAGAGAATTGACTGTGTGGAGCCAGAGTTCTAGATGAAAAATTCTTTTTCAAATAATTAGAAATGATTGAACCTTATGTTTTAACTTTTGTGAAGGAAGTCCTTATGAAGCATGCAGGATATTCTGTGTCCACTGAAGCATATTATACATTCCACCCTTTTCTGACTGTGTTTCATGAAACTCTAAAAATTTTTAAATATATCTTGGAGGACCAAGGGAGCTGGTGGTAAGTGAGAGGGTCTTTCTCCTTCCCATCCTTTCTGTTTCTTAAATAGTAAGAATCAACTCTCTGCCAAATCATTTTGAGATGGCTATTCATGGTGATCACATTAAATTAAAAAACATTGAAATATCAAAACCGAAATTTTCTCTGGGCTCTGTTAAGCTACTTTTGTTAGTATTTAGAGGACAATAATCTGTGTTTTTTGAACAGAAAGAATTGTTTTAGGTCTTCTTACAGATTGATTAAGAATTTAGGAAAAAAGGAATTTTTACATTCCATCTACTGTCATCTCTTTGCAATTGGTGATTGGTCTAAGTACAAAGAGAAAGCACAGAAAATTAATAAGAATTTTAAAACTAATGTTTGTGTAATAGGAAGTTTAGAGAAAAATACACATATTCTATATACGTATATAAAAATAGACCTATGCTAATGAATAGATGTATCAAATTGCTACACCTCACAATGTTATATGTGTTATGTCTGTTTTTTTTTAAAGTCACTCTTTAAAAAAGATAAACATGATCTTTAAGATTAGTAGCATGAATTTTCTTTTGCTGTATCCAGAAATGAGAAATAATTAACTACCTGTGAATGTAAACTGACGTACCACATCTAATCACTTCCTGATCTAATGTCCAGGAACTTACATTCCTTCTGGGGATAAAGATGTGGTCATAAGTGAAGATAATCACACACATTCATAAATCTTATAGTGGTAAAGGCAACGTTACAGGATCTCAAAACTCCCCTCTAAGCTGAATTGATGGGGGAAGACTTGAGGGAGTGGAAAGGATTTCTGTTGGTCCCTGCAATGATGAGGGAGAACTGAGCTGTAGGGAGAGGAAAGAGAAAGCCTTTCCACCTAGACAAGTGAGAGGAACAGAGGTGGGGAGGACATTTGTCCCTTGTGGAAGTTTTACTGACTCTAACAGGAGGTTTGTCTAGGAGAGTAGCAGGAAGCAGAGCTAAATAGAAAGAATGGGCCAGATTTGGGAAGTTGATAAAAGAAAAGAATCCTCCTGGCAGCGCTTAAAGTTTCATTATTTTTATATCATGTTTTCACATGTATTCTATACCTTCCTGGGGCAGGTAGGATAATACTTCCTCCCATCCCTGACCCAAGATGTCAGCTTCCTATGTCTGGAGCCTGTGACTGTATTACCCCATGGGGTGACATGTAAAAGAGGAAGGCATGGTGTGGTAGGCTTATAATAGTCCCAAAAGACATCTAAGTCCTAATCCCTGGAGCCCAGGGATGTCATCTTATAGGGCAAGTGAATTTTGCAGCTATAATTAAATTAAGGATAACTAGGTGCAGAAATTATTCCAGATTGTTCAGATGTGCCCTAATGCCATTACAAATGTCCTTATTTAGGAGGAGGAAGAGGGAGTTTTCAGACAGAAGAGAAAGAGGCTGTGTGATGGAAGCAGAGTCAAAGAAGATGCTAAGGTGCTGAGTTTGTACATACGGAAAGAGGACATGAGCCAGAGAATGCAAGAAATGTATTTCTAGACACTGGAAAAGGCAAGAACGTGGCTTATTCTATGGCTTCTGGAGGGAGCTTAGTCCTGCCAACACCTTAATTTGAGCCCCATAACACTTGTTTCAGACCTGTGGGCTCTAAAACTGTAGAGAATAAATTTCTGTTGTGAGGGCCACCAAGTTTGTCATAATTTAGCCACAGAAAATTAATACATGTAAGGCATTAGGTGCTCATAAAGTCATTGGAAAACCTGGACTGGGCTCTAGTGGACTTTTTGTAATGGTCTACCTCAGTCTGCCATCAGAATACAAGAAGTCACTACCATAACTCTGGTCCAGTTGGCAGGAAGCTCCTCAGCTTGACAGCCTCAATGTTGGTGAATTTATGGCCACTGGAACTTGTATTCTGACCCTCACCTCAGCCGCAAGTGCCTCTTGATACACAGAAAGCTGAAAAATGAGCACAGGAATCTGCTACAGGAAAAAAAAAAACAAAAACAAAAACCTCTTAATTTTCTATCAAGATTTTGCTTTGGGGTAGATGGAGAGGGACAGTCAAATAAGTCAAGAAGGTATCCTTTGTCTCCTTTTCACCCTCCAGATCTCAGTAGTTTTACAGAGGAGACAGATACAGTTTTTAGCTTCTCCTGCAGTAGTAAAAAGTGATCCTAAAAAGAGAATGGGCAAAAGATTAGCAGAAAAATCCACAGAATTCGTACAAAAGCTTTGAGGTTATATATATAACCACTCCAGGTTCCATCATACCCTATGTTTTTAATAAATTTCAGGTGATTTTGAATAACATGATTTTAAACTGTGTGGGTCCATTTCATTGTGAATTTTTTTTTTCAATAGTAAATACTACACTATCTGCAGTTGGTTGAATTGGCAGATACAAATGAACTGCTTTTGGGGGTGGATTTTGACTCTGCAGAGGGTATATGCCCCTTCACTTCCCATTGTTCCAGGGCCAACTGTACTTTCTAAGCAATATAAATTAATAAATTTGCCAGTCAATGCGGCAACATGAGTAGAATATCTACTGTGTGAGGAATATCAAATGAGGTCAAAATGGGAAGATACTAAACAAAGGAAAGACTTGGTCCCTGTTCTTTCAGAGAATATATACTTGATATGAAACAAAACTGATGTGTACCTATAGTTAATACAGGATAGATTATGTTTGGAAGTTCTGAATGAATTCAGAGAGTTATCATGTGGGAAGAGAGTTTTGAAAGAAGAGGCTTGCCCTGAGAAGAGTAGGAAATCCATCTCTGGATGATGGAGGACAGCTTATCTGGAGGATGGAGGCAGGAGGGAGTGTAGTCATACGTGTCATTCTAGTTGGTTGGTACACGAGTCAGTATGGAGAAGTTATGGAAATGAAAGTGCTAAGGCTGATATAGTTGCTAAGTAGCCAAGAAGAAATTGAGGAACGGATTTTTTCTTAGTAAAATTATCATGACCTGGTAAAATCATTGGAGTAAGCTCTGAGAAAGGAAGTTAGGAGACGGAACACTTGCAAAATTCATCTAAGGATGCTGAGATGGCATCCAAGGGGCAAAAGGCAAAAACTCATATCAACAGCTGATGAGAGTTGATTCATCAGCTCTCAACAAATAACCCTGCCTCATTTATACAAATAGCTCTTTTTCTTATTTTTTAGAATAAAAGTAATCTATAGAGATTATTTTTAAGTACAGAAATGTATAAAATAAAAAGTAAAAACCCCTCTCATACTTCACTCCACCCCTGGATCTTCTATCTAAAGGTTTCTGCTGTGAAGCCATTTCCTCTGTGTGTGTTAGTCGCTCAGTCGTGTCCAACTCTTTGCGACCCCATAGATTAGGGTCCTGCAGGCTCCTCTGTCTATGGGGTGTTCCAGACAAGAATGCTGGAGTGAGTTGCCATTCCCTTCTCCAGAGGATCTTCTCAATCCAGGGATCTATCCCTGGGTCTCCCACATTGCGCAAGCAGACTCTTTACCATGTGTATCCTTTTAGAAAGCATTTTTCTGACTTAAAGACCACATATTAATATACACAAATAGAATCATGGTATTACACATTGCTATCTTTTAATACCAGCATATTTAGATCTAACCTATTCTTCTTCCAAAAGTATCTCATTTTACATTATTCTCATGATATATGTAATCAGTCTACTGCTGCAGAATATTTATGTTGGCTTTTTTCCTCCCCAGTTCTTACCTATCTGTCCCATTGGCCTCTCTGATCTCATCGGTTCTTCTCCCTCAGTCTCACTTTGCTCCTGCCACTCCAGCTTCATTCTTGTTCTATGAACACATTAGTTATAGCCCTGCTTTTGCGTAAGTATTCCTTAGCCTAAATGCTCTTCCGTTACATATCCACTTGCTTCCTCCTTCACACTGTAGCTCACATTTCAACTTCATCTTTGATGAATAATATACTATAATTCCATCCCACTTCCAATGTACTTCCTTTTTAAAATTTTTCTCCATTATAACATTTCACTGTTTATAATACCATATGCTAATTTACTTGTCTCTTTTTTCACTAAAATTTAAGTTTCATAAGCAGACTAATTTTTGTATATTATTTAATTGTTACTAATACCTTAAGGAGTTAAGAACTGATAGACATATTATGTCTAGACAAGAGTATAAGCTTAAATAAAATCTTGTGTTCAGTCACTCAGTTACGTCTGACTCTTTGCAACCCTTTGGACTGTAGCCTGCCAGGCTTCTCTGTCCATGGGATTTTCCCAGCAAGAATACTTGAGTGGGTTGCCAGTTTCTCTTCAAGGGGATCTTCCCGACCCAGGGATCAAGCCCAAGTCTTCTGCATCTCCTGCATTGCAGCAAATTCTTTACCACCAAGTCACTGGGGAAGGCCCCAAATAAAATCTTATTCTCAGTCAGATTATTTAATTATCTTAAATTACCTCTTTGCTCTAGATATCTCTTTTGATTTTCAAAATTCTCCTAACACTGTAGAATTTTCCTTTTAGTAAATGTTGCTTTAATATATATCCCTTTAAAGAGCATAATCTTGGCATATGGTAGATATCAGTTTAAAAAAAGCTATTTGTTGGATAAATAAATCATACTCTTGACTCAGAAAAGGGGTAAAAGCAACACAGTCCTATGCTCTGATAATTATCCTTTAATACCACTTTAAGTAACACCTGGTCTAGTGAAAGAAAATCATTTGATTGCACAAAAGTGTTCTAATTGTAAGTAAAATTATTATATATAATAGTATGGATTCTCAGTACCCAAAATGGAAGGAGATAGTAATTCAAATGATGTAGATGATAACAGCTTTCAATAGGCACTGTTATTCCAGTATTCAGTAAACAATAGTTTTGAGCATTATGACTGCTATAAATTTATATTAGTTTCACTTCTTTTTTTTGAGTTGCAAAATATACCACAAATTTCATCAGATATTTTGAAATGACATAGCAGGGTACATCAAGAAAATATCCAAATCTGTTGACAATAAGTGCGAAAAAGCTGACTTGAAACTCAACATTCAAAAAGCTAAGATTATAGCATACAATCCCATCACTTCATGGCAAATAGAGGGGGAAAAGTGGAAACAGTGACAGATTTTATTTTCTTGGGCTCCAAAATCACTGTAGATGGTGACTGCAGCCATGAAATTAAAAGACGATTGCTCCTTGAAAGGAGATAAGCCTAGTGTGTGTGAAAGTGTTGGTCGCAGAGTTATGTCTGACACTTTGCTACCTAATGGAATGTAGCCCACCAGGCTCCTCTGTCTGTGGAATTCTCCAGGCAAGAATATTGGAGTGTGTAGCCACTTCCTTCTCCAGGGGATCTGACATATAAAAAAGAAGAGAAAAAACTTCGCCAACAAAGATCTGTATAGTCGAGGCTATGGTTTTTCCAGTAGTCATGTGAGAGTTGGACCATAAAGGCTGAGCACCAAAGAATTGGTGCCTTTGAACTGTGGTGTTGGAGAAGACTCTTGAGAATCCCCTGGACAGCAAGGAGATCAATTCAGTCAATCCTAAAGGAAATCATTAGGGATTCAGTCCTGAATATTCATTGTAAGGACTGATGCTGAAGCTGAAACTCCAATACTTTGGTCACCTGATATGAAGAGCTGATTCATTGGAAAAGACCCCAATGCTGGAGAAGATTGAGGAGAAAGGAATGACAGAGGATGAGATGGTTGGGTGGCATCATTGACACAACAGACATGAATTTGAGCAAACTCAGGAGATAGTGGAGGATAAAAGAGCCTGGCATGCTGCAGTCCATGGGGTTCCAAAGAGTTGTACACAACTTAGTGATGAAGAGTGGCATGGCATGTTTTGTTACACAGCAAGTATTTGTTACTATGATTAACAGTAACTAAGTATTTGTTAATAGGTAAACAATATTCACCTTTTTATTCTTCAATTTGCTATTAACCTCAAGTACATTTTGGAGAACAAACATACAAACAATTTGAAAAAGAAAAAGTATTTGGATGAGTTAGATCTGTCTACCTTACAGGCCCAGGTATGGAAAGCTTATTTCATGACATTAAGAATTAGAATTAGAATTAGAATTAGACATTAGACATTAGAATTAGAATTGTGGAATACAAGTAGGAACATAATGTAATTGCAGAGATGAAGTGATTCCTGAAGAAATTGCCTCCTCTAGCGTGACATTTACCGTCCATGATCAAGATGTAAAGAAATTGTAATGTGTTGTGATACTGTTCCTTATTACTCATAACTAGGTCATACCAAAATGACACAAGACAGGAAAGTAGCTAGATATTCACCAGAGCAATTCATACTCAATCTCTAAGAGACCCAATTGACTTCTGTGAGTTAGTTAATAATTCATTACCTAGTATGTTTGATTTATAAATAAAAGGGTTTAAAGGTATTAATTGCAAATATGTGAATTGTCTTTTTAATTAGGAAAATAGTGAGCTTGCATGTGTGTGTTTCGTCATTCAGTCATGTCTGACTCTTGTGTGACACCTTGGGCTGTAGCCCCCCAGGCTACTCTGTCCATGGGATTTTCCCAGCAAGAATACTGGAGTGGGTTACCATTTTTTCCTCCTACTGATAAGCTATTTCTTATTATATGTTCTGTGCTTTCACACTTAACAGTTATTTAATTATTTATAAACTTTCTGGCTGAAGAACTTTTTCCTTATTTGATGTCACCATAATTTTTGAGTATTGTTAGATGTTGAATGGGCTTCCTAAGTGGCACTAGTTGTAAAGAATTCGCCTGCCATGCTGGAGACCCAAGAAATGTGGGTTTGACCCCTGGGTCAGGAAGATCTTCTGGAGAAGGAAATGGCAACTCACTCCAGTATTCTTGCCTGGAAAATCCCATGGACAGAGGAGTCTGGCAGGCTACAGTCGACCAGAATCACAAAGAGTTGGACACGACTGAGCATCTAAGCAGAGGCATTGAATGGAACGTTATGCTATGTTATGAAACATTCAGCTATTCAGTATACATAACACTAATGCACTATTAGCCTGTTAAGGCCTCTAGTCAGTTTTTCTCGATACTGAATTCTACTAAATGCTATAAACTCACAGTTTTGCATGGTTTTATGTACAGATAAAACCTCAGTGAAATTACATATGTGTTTGTTCTTCAGGAGAAGGCAATGGCACCCCATTCCAGTACTCTTGCCTGGAAAATCCCGTGGATGGAGGAGCCTGGTAGGCTGTAGTCCATGGGGTCACTAAGAGTCGGACACGACTAAGCGACTTCACTTTCACTTTTCACTTTCACTCATTGGAGAAGGGAATGGCAACCCACTCCAGTGTTCTTGCCTGGAGAATCCCAGGGACGGGGGAGCCTGGTGGGCTGCCGTCTATGGGGTCACACAGAGTCGGACACGACTGAAGTGACTTAGCAGTAGCAGCAGTTGTTTCTTCAACAATAATATAGCCTTTACTTTATACCAGCTGATATATTTAATACTAAGGACTGAAGATATCAACATGAATAAGATACCGCTCCCTTACTGAGGGTGATAGGCTGGGTAATTGCCCCTTAGGATGTTCATATCCTAACCCTTGGAACATGTGAATGTTACCATATACAGCCTGGCACAGTATATGTAGATGTGATCAAGTTAAGGATCTTGGGATTATCTTAACAATTATCCTAGAATATTGAGGAGGACCCAAATGCAATTACACATATTCTTTTAAGATAGAGGTCCAGGACAATTTGACATGGATAAAAGAGAAGGCAGTGTGACAATGGAGGCAGAGACTAGGGCGATGTGACTCCCAAGCGAGGGAATATTGCATTCCTAGAAACTGAAAGAAGCAAGGAACAGATTCTTTCCCAGTGTATACGGAGGGAGCCCAGCCCTGCTGACCTCTTAATTTTGGCCCAGTGATGCTAATTTTGGACTTCTGGACTCCAGAACTGTGAAAGCGTAAATATGTGTTGTTTTTAATTACCAAGTTTGTGCTAATTTGTTGCAGCAGTCACCAGAAATGAATATACTGAGATACTCAACATTTAGTAAAACAGACAAACACAACTAATAATCATTGTGAGGGGAGAGCTCTCTGGGAGTTATGTGGGAAAGGAAGTGGGAGACAGGCATGGAGCACTAGATCTAGCAGATGAAATTCTATAAAGTTACGTAGAAGATCCGAGCTGAGGCTGGAAGAGTTTTCCAAGCAAGGAAGGGAGTGCAAAAATGTCGAAACAAAAAAAAATGTGGTAAGTTTTATAATACAAAACTATATTTTAAAATGCTTGTTTTATTTCAGGAAATACTAAGCCCTAAAATAATTTTCATTGATTTTTAATATTTTAACTAGTCATCATATTTATCAAAGAAGGGAATAAGACTATATGAAGCATTCTTAGAAAGAGTAATATCATATACACTACAAATAAAGGAATAATCCAGTGTTACTAAAGTAAAGAATATGATTATTTCCTGTCATTGCTATGTTTTAGAGTGGTTATTACATAGAAATTTTCATTAAAATCATCTCAACAGTGTTGTAGTTTCATCAGTTGGAGGAAGAGAGATCATTTATTCTAATTATACAAATAGTCACCAGCTACTCAAATCATAGTAAAAATAAGACAATGATTTTAATAAAATATTTCTCTTGTATTCTTTCATTTTATTTGGATTAGTAAGAATTTTGCCTGGAAATTTTCAGCCAAGTAAAAAGTAGAGACAGGTCATTTCTCTATATTCTTTTGTCAAAAATTAAACAATAGAAGTAGTGAGGATGACTAAAACAAAACACCTGATACTGTGTTGGAGACTCTTAGAAATTTTGCAAACTGGATAGAATCTAGATGAATTTTAAAATCTATTTTCAAAGGTGAATTAAGTATTAAAGAGAATGGTAACAAAGAGAAGTTATACACCAAGTGCATATTTTCTACAGCATGCATTAGGTATCAGTGGTTTGACTGTGAGAAAAGGGGGAAGATAAATAAATTATTATAATACAAAGGATGATTAGATTATCCAGGGATGACAAGAAAAGTGAAAGTGGAAAGGCAACCGTTGATTTTAGTTCTTTTCCCAGAGCCAAGAAACTGGATTATCTATCACCAGATACTAAGATAATAGTATAATGGTATAATAACCTATAGAAACAATACATATGCTGATACTAAATTTGTTTTAAATATTTTGCAATTATATTTAAATATAAATTTAAATTTTTATTTAAATTTAAATAAATATAAATATAAAATTAAATTTAAATATTTTTGCAAAACTAAAGAGTTGTATGATTATCCAAAAAATATACTTATCCCTTAGTTTTGTAGTGTGATACCCAAGTGTTTCATGTATGTTGGTAGTATCATCTGTTTACAGAGATATATACCTTTCCATTAAATTTCAAGGATTTTTTCATAAGTTGTGTCCATCAGCTACTTTGTTAAAAAATATAGTCGTATGCTGTCTCTATCTCTCTGATTTCTATGTACATCTGCCTAAGTCTTGAAGCTGCTCATTCCAAAATTATTTGGTCTGCTAGTCTCTAGACAATGAATTATTTCAGCTCTTCACCATTTGACAATAATTGGGAAACTAGACTGAGATGAACCAATATACCAATATGAATTTTACAAAAGTTGCAATTATTCTTGGATACTGTGTAATTTATTTAGAACAGTTAACAGGTCTTATCCTTGCCCTAACCTAACAGATATAAAAGAGAAACAGTGAAATGCTTGCATTAATACTTTTTTTTAAGCATACATGATGGGGTTGGCTTTTGCTGTCCCTTCAGCTTTTTTGTGCAACTGTAAAAGGATGTAAATACAGTTTTTATCATTCTAGGAAGAATACAGTATGCTCTAGTAATTAGTCATAAGACTATATAAGGTTAGGACCTGTTTGACAGTAGATGGTCACCTTAGATGGATAAAGATTTTGATTGACTCAAGGTAATATATCTATTGGTCACCATTTAAATTTAAAAACAAACCCACTTTGTAAAACAGGCTAAAAATCATTTGAAAATAGAATTTTTGGAGCTCACAAGATTTACTTGGGTCCTGAGTAATCAACTACAATGAGATCTCTCCCCACTTTTTGCTACTTTCACAGATAAAATGAGGAGCCTTCAAGTGATTTTTTTTTTTAAATTTTTTATTAGTTGGAGGCTAATTACTTCACAACATTTCAGTGGGTTTTGTCATACATTGATATGAATCAGCCATAGATTTACACGTATTCCCCATCCCGATCCCCCCTCCCACCTCCCTCTCCACCCGATTCCTCTGGGTCTTCCCAGTGCACCAGGCCCGAGCACTTGTCTCATGCATTCCACCTGGGCTGGTGATCTGTTTCACCATAGATAGTATACATGCTGTTCTTTTGAAATATCCCACCCTCACATTCTCCCACATAGTTCAATAGTCTGTTCTGTATTTCTGTGTCTCTTTTTCTGTTTTGCATATAGGGTTATCGTTACCATCTTTCTAAATTCCATATATATGCGTTAGTATGCTGTAATGTTCTTTATCTTTCTGGCTTATGAAATTACTTCCTAGAACAATGTGGAACAGAATAGTCTTTCTTGGCATGTAGATGTTTCCTATTCTACTCCCTACTATGACCTAATTCCAAAGTCAATGTTCCATTTTTGCAGTGAGGCTGGAAATGTTTCTGCCTCATAATCAAAGCTATCACATAGTCCAGCTTATTGTACTTTTAGAAACTGTGACTTTACTTGCTTTCATCCAGATTCACTTATTACTAGTAGGCAGTTTCCCTCCAGAATTCATTTTATTTATTCGTGATAGAACCTGTCTCTATTTTTTTTAAGTATAATTGAAATAAATTAAGTAATCTTTCTAACCAGGCTTGAGCCATTTCACTTTAATATTTTTTATGGGAAAATCCACTTTGAATCTATGTTTTCTACTAATATCATGTTTTCCGCTCTTCCATTGTGAACTACAATATGGTTTATTTCCTGAAGTTTTGCTTTGACAAGTGTAATTTTGTCATTGCATAACATGAGTTTTTAGTACTTACTGTACATTTTGTTTGGTCTTATAGCAAGTAATTCTTGCCAGAAAGCATTTCATAATCTATTTCTTAAAGTGCAGAAAGAAATAGAGAATCTTAAGAAGGAGCGTATTAAACATCCCTTGACAGTTTGAAACTAACAAGCCCTTTCCTTAATTGCTTTCCTCCATTTCCAGAGGATTGAAAAGAACAGTTATTCCTGTTCCATGGATATATAGTTCACAATTAACAATACACTTTATTTTTTAATCAGTAGATTTTTAAAATAATAACAGCTATGTATGTTAGTCAGAAATGAAAGGCTCATCATGAATATAGCTTGAAAATGCTCTTTTAGAGGAAAAACTGTTACCTGTTTTTCGTTTGTTTTGCTAATTGAGGTAAAATTATCATAAAGTAAAATTCATGATTCTTAGTTGTATAATGCTATGAATTTTGACAAACAAACAATCAACCTCGGAAATATTTCTGTCAGCCTGAAAAGTTGCTTCACGCCTGTTTGTAGTCAATACTATCTTCCCACACCCAGCCCTGGAAACACTAATTCCCAGTAGTTTTGCTTTTTCTGGAATGCCATATAAAATCATGCATGTAGCTGTTTTTGAGTCTGTCTTCTTTCAGGTAGCATAATACCCTTGAGATCTTCCCTGTGGCTCTGTGTCAGTATTTCATTGCTTCTAATGAGTATTACTCCGTGTGTGGGTAAATGGCAACCCACTCCAGTGTTCTTGCCTGGAAGATCCCATGGACTGAGGAGCCTGGTAGGCTACAGTCCATGGGGTCACAAAGAGTCGGACATGACTGAGTGACTTCACTATTCAATTTATAAATTCTTCCACTATTAGTTATTATTATTATAAATATGTGGCTATTATTTTAAAGTACTTATTATGTGCTAGGTACTATTGCAAACTTTTTGCATTATTTCAATTGATTTAATGCTGCAAATTATAAGAGTGTTTTTATAACAATGGAGTCAGACTGTAGGTTTGAATCCTATCTCCTCCACTTACTGGTTTTATGGCCTTAGACAAATTGCCTAACACTCTTTAATTTTACACAGCTATGCAAAGGAGATGATAATACTACTACTTCATAGGGCTGTTGTAAAGTTTAAATGAGTTAATACCTGCAAGCACTTACAAGTGTGTATGTCTCTTAGTGTTCAGTAAATACCAGTTATATTTTATTATGTACTTTTTTTTTCCTTGGAGGAGACAGGAAGTTCTCTTATTCTTATTTTTTTTTTTTTTGCTATAATTTTATTTTATTTTTTTTCTCCTTTATTTATTTATTTATTTTTTTCAGTGGGTTTTGTCATACATTGATATGAATCAGCCATAGATTTACACGTATTCCCCATCCCGATCCCCCCTCCCACCTCCCTCTCACCCGATTCCTCTGGGTCTTCCCAGTGCACCAGGCCCGAGCACTTGTCTCATGCATCCCACCTGGGCTGGTGATCTGTTTCACCATAGATAGTATACATGCTGTTCTTTTGAAATATCCCACCCTCACCTTCTCCCACAAAGTTCAAAAGTCTCTTCTGTACTTCTGTGTCTCTTTTTCTGTTTTGCATATAGGGTTATCGTTACCATCTTTCTAAATTCCTTATATATGTGTTAGTATGCTGTAATGTTCTTTATCTTTCTGGCTTACTTCACTCTGTATAATGGGCTCCAGCTTCATCCATCTCATTAGGACTGGTTCAAATGAATTCTTTTTAATGGCTGAATAATATTCCATGGTGTATATGTACCACAGCTTCCTATCCATTCATCTGCTGATGGGCATCTAGGTTGCTTCCATGTCCTGGCTATTATAAACAGTGCTGCGATGAACATTGGGGTGCACGTGTCTCTTTCAGATCTGGTTTCCTCAGTGTGTATGCCCAGAAGTGGGATTGCTGGTTCATATGGCAGTTCTATTTCCAGTTTTTTAAGAAATCTCCACACTGTTCTCCATAGCGGCTGTACTAGTTTGCATTCCCACCAACAGTGTAAGAGGGTTCCCTTTTCTCCACACCCTCTCCAGCATCTATTGCTTGTAGACTTTTGGATAGCAGCCATCCTGACTGGCGTGTAATGGTACCTCATTGTGGTTTTGATTTGCATTTCTCTGATAACGAGTGATGTTGAGCATCTTTTCATGTGTTTGTTAGCCATCTGTATGTCTTCTTTGGAGCAATGTCTGTTTAGTTCTTTGGCCCATTTTTTGATTGGGTCATTTATTTTTCTGGAATTGAGCTGCAGGAGTTGCTTGTATATTTTGAGATTAATCCTTTGTCCTGTTTTTCATTTGCTATTATTTTCTCCAATCTGAGGGCTGTCTTTTCACCTTACTTATAGTTTCCTTTGTAGTGCAAAAGCTTTTAAGTTTCATTAGGTCCCATTTGTTTAGTTTTGCTTTTATTTCCAATATTCTGGGAGGTGGGTCATAGAGGATCTTGCTGTGATTTATGTCGGAGAGTGTTTTGCCTATGTTCTCCTCTAGGAGTTTTATAGTTTCTGGTCTTACATTTAGATCTTTAATCCATTTTGAGTTTATTTTTGTGTATGGTGTTAGAAAGTGTTCTAGTTTCATTCTTTTACAAGTGGTTGACCAGTTTTCCCAGCACCACTTGTTAAAGAGGTTGTCTTTTTTCCATTGTATATCCTTGCCTCCTTTGTCAAAGATAAGGTGTCCATAGGTTCGTGGATTTATCTCTGGGCTTTCTATTCTGTTCCATTGATCTATATTTCTGTCTTTGTGCCAGTACCATACTGTCTTGATGACTGTGGCTTTGTAGTAGAGTCTGAAGTCAGGCAGGTTGATTCCTCCAGTTCCATTCTTTTCTCAAGATTACTTTGGCTATTCGAGGTTTTTTGTATTCCTACAAATTGTGAAATTATTCTGTTCTAGTTCTGTAAAAATACATTGTAGCTTGATAGGGATTGCATTGAATCTATAGACTGCTTGTAGAATAGCCATTTTGACAATATTGATTCTTCCAATCCATGAGCACGGTATGTTTCTCCATCTGTTTGTGTCCTCTTTGATTTCTTTCATCAGTGTTTTATAGTTTTCTATGTATAGGTCTTTTGTTTCTTTAGGTAGATATACTCCTAAGTATTTTATTCTTTTTGTTGCAATGGTGAACGGTATTGTTTCCTTAATTTCTCTTTCTGTTTTTTTTTTGTTAGTATATAGGAATGCAAGGGAATTTTTGTGTGTTAATTTTATATCCCTGCAACTTTACTATATTCATTGATTAGCTCTAGTGATTTTCTGGAAGAGTCTTTAGGGTTTTCTGTATAGAGGATCATGTCATCTGCAAACAGTGAGAGTTTCACTTCTTCTTTTCCTATCTGGATTCCTTTTACTTCTTTTTCTGCTCTGATTGCTGTGGCCAAAACTTCCAACACTATGTTGAATAGTAGTGGTGAGAGTGGGCACCCTTGTTTTGTTCCTGATTTCAGGGGAAATGCTTTCAATTTCAACCCATTGAGGGTGATACTTGCTGTGGGTTTGTCATATATAGCTTTTATTATGTTGAGGTATGTTCCTTCTATTCCTGCTTTCTGGAGAGTTTTAATCATGAATGGGTGTTGAATTTTGTCAAAGGCTTTCTCTGCATCTATTGAGACAATCATATGGTTTTTATCTTTCAATTTGTTAATGTGGTGTATTACATAGATTGATTTGCGGATATTAAAGAATCCTTGCATTCCTGGGATAAAGCCCACTTGGTCGTGGTGTATGATTTTTTTAATATGTTGTTGGACTCTGTTTGCTAGAATTTTGTTAAGGATTTTTGCATCTATGTTCATCAGTGATATTGGCCTGTAGTTTTCTTTTTTTGTGGCATCCTTGTCTGGTTTTGGAATTAGGGTGATGGTGG